>NC_091160.1:37885995-37952058 GCF_040958095.1 Procambarus clarkii | reverse complement strand
TCTGCATCACTACCCTCCTCCTCCTCCTCTACACCACTACCCTCCTCCTCCTCTGCACCACTTCCCTGTTCCCTCTCTACACCACTACCCTCCTCCTCCTCTGCACCACTACCCTCCTCCTCCTCTGCACCACTACCCTCGTCCTCTGCACCACTACCCTCCTCCTCTGCATCACTACCCTCCTCCTCCTCTGCACCACTACCCTCCTCCTCCTCTGCACTACTACCCTCCTCCTCCTCCTCCTCTGCACCACTACCCTCCCCCTCCTCTCAACCACTACCCTCCACCTCCTCTGCACCACAACCCTCCTCCTCCTCTGCACCACTACCCTCGTCCTCTGCACCACTACCCTCCTCCTCCTCTGCATCACTACCCTCCTCCTCCTCTGCACCACTACCCTCCTCCTCCTCTGCACTACTACCCTCCTCCTCCTCCTCCTCTGCACCACTACCCTCCCCCTCCTCTCAACCACTACCCTCCACCTCCTCTGCACCACAACCCTCCTCCTGCTCTGCAACACTACCCTCCCCTTCCTCTGCACCACTACCCTATTCCTCCTCTGCATCACTACCCTCCTCCTCCTCCTCCTCCTCTGCACAGCTACCCTCCTCCTCCTCTGCAACACTTCCCTCCTCCTCCTCTGCACGATTACCCTCATCCTCCTCTGCACCACTACCCTCGTCCTCTGCAACACTACCCTCCTCCTCCTCCTCCTCTGCACCACTTCCCTCCTCCTCCTCTGCACCACTACTCTCCTCCTCTGCATCACTACCCTCCTCCTCCTCTGCACCATTACCCTCATCCTCCTCTGCACGACTATCCTCCTCCTCCTCTGCACCACTACCCTTCTCCTCAGCACCACTACCCTCCTCCTCCTCCTCTGCACCAATATCCTCCTCCTACTCTGCACTACTACCCTCCCCCTCCTCTGCACCACTACCCTTCTCCTCTGCACCACTACCCTCCTCCTCCTCTGCACCTTTGCCCTCCCCCTCCTCTGCACCACTACCCTCCTCTTCCTCTGCATCACTACCCTCCTCTTCCTTTGCACCAATATCCTCCTCCTACTCTGCACCACTACCCTATCCCTCCTCTGCACCACTACCCTTCTCCTCTGCACCACTACCCTCCTCCTCCTCTGCACCTTTACCCTCATCCTCCTCTGCACGACTATCCTCCTCTTCCTCTGTTCCACTACCCTCCTCCTCCTCTGCGCCACTACCCTCCTCCTCTGCACCACAACCCTTCTTCTCTGCACCACTACCCTCCTCCTCTTCTGCACCACTACCCTCCTCCTCTTCTGCACCTCTACCTTCCTCTTCCTCTGCACCAGTACCCTCCTCCTCTGCACCACTACCATCCTCCTCCTCTGCACAAATACCCTCCTCCTCCTCCTCCTCTGCACCGCTACCCTCCTCCTCCTCTGCCCCACTACCCTCCCCCTGCTCTTTGCCACTACCCTCCTCCTCCTCCTCCTCCTCCTCTGTACCACTACCCTCCTCCTCCTCTGCACAAATACCCTCCTTCTCCTTCTCCTCTGCACAATTACCCTCCTCCACCTCCTCCTCCTCGTCACCACTACCCTCTTCCTCTCTACCACTACCCTCCTCCTCCTCTGCACCACTACCCTCTTCCTCCTCTGCACCACTACCCTCCTCCTCCTCTGCGCCACTACACTCCCCCTCCTCCTCTGCACCACTACCTTCCTCCTCCTCTTCGCCGCTACCCTCCCCCTACTCTGCACAACTACCCTTCTCATCCTCTGCACCACTACCCTCCTCCTCTGCACCACTACCCTCCTCCTCCTCCTCCTCCTCCTCCTCTGCACCACTACCCTCCTCCTCCTCTGCACCACTACCCTCCTCCTCCTCTACATCACTACCCTCCTCCCCCTTGCACCACTACCTTCCTCTTCCTCTGCACCACTACCCTCGTCCTCCTCTACACCACTACCCTCCTCCTCCTCTGCACCACTTCCCTCTTCCTTCTCTGCATCACTACCCTCCTCCTCCTCTGCACCACTACCCTCCTCCTCCTCTTCACCACTACCCTACTCCTCCACTGCACCACTACCCTCTTCCTTCTCTACACCACTATTCTCCTCCTCCTCTGCACCACTACCCTCCTCCTCTACACGACAACCCTCCTCCTCCTCCTCTGCACTACTACCCTCCTCCTCCTCTGCACCACTACCCTTCTCTTCTGCACCACTACCCTCCTCCTCCTTCTCTGCACCACTACTCCTCACCTCCTCTTCTGCATCACTACCCTCCTCCTCCTCTGCACCACTACCCCCCACCTCCTCTTCTGCACCACTACCCTCCTCCCCTGAACCACTACCCTCCTCCTCTGCACCTCTTCCCTCCTCCTCCTCTGCACCACTGCCCTCTTCCTTCTCTGCTCCACTACCCTCCTCCTACTCTGCACCACTACCCTCCCCCTTCTCTGCAACACTACCTTCCTTCTTTGCACCACTACCCTCCTCCTCTGAACCACTACCCTCCTCCTTTGCACCACTACCCCTCCTGCTCCTCCTCTGCACCACTACCCTCCTCCTCCTCTGCACCACTACGCTCGTCCTCTGCACCACTACCCTCCTCCTCTTCTGCAACACTACCCTCCTCCTCCTTTGCATCACCACCCTCCTCCTCCTTCTCTGCACCACTTCCCTCCTCCTCTGCACCATTACTCTCATCCTCCTCTGCACCACTACCTTCCTCCTCCTCTGCCCCTCTACCCTCCTTCTCTTCTGCACCACTACTCTCCTCCTCTGCACCACTACCCTCCTCCTCCTCCTCCTCCTCTGCACCACTACCCTCACCCTCCTTTGCACCACTACCCTCCTCCTCTGCACCACTAACCTCCTCCTCCTCTGCACCACTAACCTCCTCCTCCTCCTCTGCACCACTACCCTCCTCCTCTGCACACTTCCCTCCTCCTCTGCACCACTACCCTCTTCCTTCTCTGCTCCACTACCCTCCCCCTTCTCTGCTACACTACCTTCCTTCTCTGCACTACTACCCTCCTCCTCTTCACCACTACCCTCCTCCACCTCTGCACCACTACCCTCCTCCTCTGCACCACTAACCTCCTCCTCCTCTGCACCACTAACCTCCTCCTCCTCCTCTGCACCACTACCCTCCTCCTCTGCACACTTCCCTCCTCCTCTGCACAACTACCATCCTCCTCCTCTGCACCACTACCGTCCTCCCCCGCAGCACCACTACCCACCTCCTCTGAAACACTACCCTCCTCCTCTGCTCCACTTCGCTCCTCCTCTGCACCATTACCCTCATCCTCCTTTGAACCACTACCCTCCTCCTCTCTGCACCACTACCCCCTCCTCTGCACCACTAGCCTCCTACTCTGCACCACAACCCTCCTCCTCTGCTCCACTACTCTCTTTCTCCTCTGCACCAACACTCTCATCCCCCTTTGCACCACTACCCTCCTCCTCCTCCTCTGCACTACTACCCTCCTCCTCCTCCTCTGCACCACTACCCTCCTCCTCCTCTGCACCACTACCCTCTTCTACCTCCTCCTCCTCTGCACCACTACCCTCCCTCTCCTCCTCTGCATTACTACCCTCCTCCTTTGCACCACTACCCTCCTCCTCTGCACCACTACCCTCCTCCTATGCACCACTACCCTCCTCCTCCTCCTCTGCACCACTACCCTCCTCCTATTCTGCACCACTACCCTCCTCCTCCTCTACACCACCATCCTCCTCCTCCTCAGCATCACTACCCTCCCCTCTGCACCACTACCCTCCTTCTCTTCTGCACCACTACCCTCCTCCTCTGCACCACTACCCTCCTCCTCCTCTGCACCACTTCCCTCTTCCTTCTCTACACCACTACCCTCCTCCTCCTCTGCACCACTACCCTCCTTCTCCTCAGCATCACTACCCTCCCCCTCTACACCACTACCCTCCTCCTCGGCACTATACCCGCCACGTCCTCTGCACCACTACCCTCCTCCTCCTTTGCACCACTACCCCCCTCCTCTGCACCACTACCCTCCTCTTCCTCTGCACCACTACCCTCCTCTTCTGCACCCCTACCCTGCTCCTCCTCCTCTGCACCACTACTCTCCTCATTCTCTGCACCACTACCCTCCTCCTCCTCTAGACCTCTACTCTCCTCCTCCTCTGCACCACTTCCCTCTCCCTCGTTTGCACCACTACCCCCCTCCTCTGCACCACTTCCCTCCTCCTCTGCACCACTACCCTCTTCCTACTCTGCTCCACTACCCTCCTCCTACTCTTCACCACTAACCTCCCCCTTCTCTGCAACACTACCTTTCTTCTCTGCACCACTACCCTCCTCCCCTGAACCACTACCCTCCTCTTCTGCGCCACTACCCTCCTCCTCTGCACCACTACCCTCCTCCTCCTCCTCTGCACTACTACCCTCCTCCTCTTCACTACTACCCTCCTCCTCCTCTGCATCACTACCCTCCTCCTCCTCCTCTGCACCACTACTCTCCTCCTCCTCCTCTGCACCACTACCCTCCTCCTCCTCTGCACCACTACGCTCGTCCTCTGCACCACTACCCTCCTCTTCCTCCTCCTCTGCACCACTACCCTCCCCCTCCTTTGCACCACTACCCTCCTCCTCTGCACCACTCCCCTCCTCCTCCTTTGCACCACTACCCTCCCCCTCCTTTGCACCACTTCCCTCCTCCTCCTCTACACCACCATCCTCCTCCTCCTCAGCATCACTACCCTCCCCTCTGCACCACTACCCTCCTTCTCTTCTGCACCACTACCCTCCTCCTCTGCACCACTCCCCTCCTCCTCCTCTGCACCACTACCCTCCTCCTATTCTGCACCACTACCCTCCTCCTCCTCTACACCACCATCCTCCTCCTCCTCAGCATCACTACCCTCCCCTCTGCACCACTACCCTCCTTCTCTTCTGCACCACTACCCTCCTCCTCTGCACCACTACCCTCCTCCTCCTCTGCACCACTTCCCTCTTCCTTCTCTACACCACTACCCTCCTCCTCCTCTGCACCACTACCCTCCTTCTCCTCAGCATCACTACCCTCCCCCTCTACACCACTACCCTCCTCCTCGGCACTATACCCGCCACGTCCTCTGCACCACTACCCTCCTCCTCCTTTGCACCACTACCCCCCTCCTCTGCACCACTACCCTCCTCTTCCTCTGCACCACTACCCTCCTCTTCTGCACCCCTACCCTGCTCCTCCTCCTCTGCACCACTACTCTCCTCATTCTCTGCACCACTACCCTCCTCCTCCTCTAGACCTCTACTCTCCTCCTCCTCTGCACCACTTCCCTCTCCCTCGTTTGCACCACTACCCCCCTCCTCTGCACCACTTCCCTCCTCCTCTGCACCACTACCCTCTTCCTACTCTGCTCCACTACCCTCCTCCTACTCTTCACCACTAACCTCCCCCTTCTCTGCAACACTACCTTTCTTCTCTGCACCACTACCCTCCTCCCCTGAACCACTACCCTCCTCTTCTGCGCCACCACCCTCCTCCTCTGCACCACTACCCTCCTCCTCCTCCTCTGCACTACTACCCTCCTCCTCTTCACTACTACCCTCCTCCTCCTCTGCATCACTACCCTCCTCCTCCTCCTCTGCACCACTACTCTCCTCCTCCTCCTCTGCACCACTACCCTCCTCCTCCTCTGCACCACTACGCTCGTCCTCTGCACCACTACCCTCCTCTTCCTCCTCCTCTGCACCACTACCCTCCCCCTCCTTTGCACCACTACCCTCCTCCTCTGCACCACTCCCCTCCTCCTCCTTTGCACCACTACCCTCCCCCTCCTTTGCACCACTACCCTCCTCCTCTGCACCACTACCTTCCTCCTCCTCTGCACCACTACTCTCCTCCTCTGCACCACTACCCCCCTCCTCTGCACCACTTCCCTACTCCTCTGCACCACTACCCTCCTCCTCCTTCTCTGCACCACTACCCTCCTCCTATGCACCACTACCCTCCTCCTCCTCTGCACCACTACCCTCCTCCTACTCTGCACCATTACCCTCCTCCTCCTCTGCACCACTACCCTCCTCCTCCCCTGCAATACTACCCTCCTCCTGCTCTGCACCACTGCCCTCCCCCTACTCTGCACCACTACCCTCCTCCTCCTTCTCTGCACCACTACCCTCCTCCTATGCACCACTACCCTCCTCCTCCTCTGCACCACTACCCTCCTCCTACTCTGCACCAGTACCCTCCTCCTCCTCTGCACCACTACCCTCCTCCTCCCCTGCAATACTACCCTCCTCCTGCTCTGCACCACTGCCCTCCCCCTACTCTGCACCACTACCCTCCTCCTACTCCTCTGCACCACTACCCTCCTCCTCCTCCTCTGCACCACTACCCTCCTTTTCCTCTGCACCACTACCCTCCTCTACCTCCTCCTCCTCTGCACCACTACCCTCCCTCTCCTCCTCTGCATTACTACCCTCCTCCTTTGCACCACTACCCTCCTCCTCTGCACCACTACCCTTCTCCTATGCACCACTACCCTCCTCCTCCTCCTTTGCACCACTACCCTCCTCCTCTGCACCACCATCCTCCTCCTCCTCAGCATCACTACCCTCCTCCTCTGCACCACTACCCTCCTCCTCTACACCACAACCCCCGTTCTCTGCACCACTACCCTCCTCCTCCTCTGCACCACTACCCTCCTCCTCTGCACCACTACCCTCCTCCTCCTCTGCATCACTACCCTCCTCCTCCTCTGCACCACTACCCTCCTCCTCCTCTGCACTACTACCCTACTCCTCCTCCTCCTCTGCACCACTACCCTCCCCCTCCTCTCAACCACTACCCTCCACCTCCTCTGCACCACAACCCTCCTCCTCCTCTGCACCACTACCCTCCTCCTGCTCTGCAGCACTACCCTCCCCTTCCTCTGCACCACTACCCTCCTCCTCCTCCTCTGCACAGCTACCCTCCTCCTCCTCTGCAACACTACCCTCCTCCTCCTCTGCACGATTACCCTCATCCTCCTCTGCACGACTATCCTCCTCCTCCTCTGCATCACTACCCTCGTCCTCTGCACCAATACCCTCCTCCTCCTCCCCTGCACCAATACCCTCCTCCTCCTCCCCTGCACCAATGCTCTCCTCCTACTCTGCACCACTACCCTCGTCCTCTGCAACACTACCCTCGTCCTCCTCCTCCTCTGCACCACTACCCTCCTCCTCCTCTGCGCCACTACACTCCCCCTCCTCCTCTGCACCACTACCTTCCTCCTCCTCTTCGCCACTACCCTCCCCCTACTCTGCACAACTACCCTTCTCCTCCTCTGCACCACTACCCTCCTCCTCTGCACCACTACCCTCCTCCTCCTCCTCCTCCTCTTCACCACTACCCTCCTCCTCCTCTGCACCACTACCCTCCTCCTCCTTTGCACCACTACCCTAATCCTCCTCTGCATCACTACCCTCCTCCCCCTTGCACCACTACCTTCCTCTTCCTCTGCATCACTACCCTCCTCCTCCTCTACACCACTACCCTCCTCCTCCTCTGCACCACTACCCTCCTCCTCCTCTGCATCACTACCCTCCTCCTCTGCACCACTACCCTCCTCCTCCTCTGCATCACTACCATCCTCCTCCTCTGCACCACTACCCTCCTCCTCCTCTGCACCACTACCCTCCTCCTCCTCCTCCTCTGCACCACTACCCTCCCCCTCCTCTCAACCACTACCCTCCTCCTCCTAAGCACCACTACCCTCCTCCTCCTCTGCATCACTACCCTCCACCTCCTCCTCCTCCTCTTCACAGCTACCCTCCTCCTCCTCTGCACCACTACCCTCCTCCTCCTCTGCACCACTACTCTCATCCTCCTCTGCATCACTACCCTCCCCCTCCTCTGCACCACTACCCTCCTCCTCCTTTGCATCACTACCCTCCTCCTCTGCACTACTAACCTCCTCCTCCTCTGCACCACTACCCTCCTCCTCCTCTGCACAAATACCCTCATCCTCCTCCTCCTCTGCACCGCTACCCTCCTCCTCCTCTGCACCACTACATTCCTCCTACTCTGCCCCACTACCCTCCCCCTGCTCTGCGCCGCTACCCTCCTCCTCCTCTGCACAAATACCCTCCTTCTCCTCCTCCTCTGCACAATTACCCTCCTCCACCTCCTCCTCCTCTGCACCACTACCCTCTTCTTCCTCTGCACAAATACCCTTCTCCTCCTCTGCACCACTACCCTCCTCCTCTGCACAACTACCCTCCTCCTCCTCCTCCTCCTCTGCACCACTACCTTCCTCTTCCTCTGCACCACTACCCTCCTCCTCCTCTGCACTACTACCCTCCTCCTCTGTACCACTACCCTCCTCCTCTGTACCACTACCCTCCTCCTCCTCCTCCTCCTCTGCACCACTACCCTCCTCCTCCTCCTCCTCCTCTGCACCACTACCCTCCCCCTCCTCTGCACCACTACCCTCCTCGTGCTCTGCAACACTACGCTCTTCCTCTGCACGACTACCCTCCTCCTCCTCTTCCTCCTCTACACCACTACCCTTCTCCTCCTCTGCACCACTACCCTAATCCTCCTCTGCATCACTACCCTCCTCCCCCTCTACACCACTACCTTCCTCTTCCTCTGCACCACTATTCTCCTCCTCCTCTGCACCACTACACTCCTCCTCTGCACCACTACCCTCCCCCTCCTCTCAACCACTACCCTCCTAATCCTCCTCCTCCTATGCACCACTACCCTCCTCCTACTCCTCATCCTCTGCACCACTACCCTCCCCCTCCTCTGCACCACTACCGTCCCCCTCCTTTGCAACACTACCCTCCTCCTCTGCATCACTACCCTCCTCCTCCTCCTCCTCTGCACCACTACCCTCCCCCTCCTCTCAACCACTACCCTCCTCCTCCTCTGCACCACAACCTTTCTCTTCCTCTGCACCACTACCCTCCTCCTCCTCTGCACCACAACACTCCCCCTCCTCCTCCTCTGCACAGCTACCCTCCTTCTCCTCCTCCTCTGCACCACTACCCTCCTCCTCTGCAAAACTACCCTCCTACTCCTCCTCCTCTGCACCACTACCCTCCTCCTCCTCTGCACCACTACCCTCATCCTCCACTGCATCACTACCCTCCCCCTCCTCTGCACCACTACCCTCCTCCTCCTCCCCTGCACCTATACCCTCCTCCTACTCTGCACCACTACCTTCCTCCACCTCTGCACCACTACCCTCCTCCTCCTCTGCACCAATACCCTTCTCCTCCTCTGCATCACTACCCTCCTCCTCCTCTGCAACACTACCCTCCTCCTCCTCCTCCTCTGCACCACTACCCTCCTCCTCCTCAGCACCACTACCCTAATCCTCCTCTGCACCACTACCCTCATCCTCCTCTGCATCACTACCCTCCCTTCTTCTGCACCTCTACCCTCCTCCTCCTTTGCACCACTACCTTCCTCTTCCTTTGCACCACTACCTTCCTCTTCCTCTGCACCATTACCCTCGTCCTCTGCACCACTACCCCCCTCCTCCTCCTCCTCCCCTGCACCAATACCCTCCTCCTACTCTGCACCACTACCTTCCTCCTCCTCTTCACCACTATCCTCCTCCTCCTCTGTACCACTACCCTCCTCCTGCTCTGCACCATTACCCTCATCCTCCTCTGCACGACTATCCTCCTCTTCCTCTGCTACACTACCCTCCTCCTCCTCTGCACCACTACCCTCCTCCTCTGCACCACAACCCTTCTTCTTTGCACCACTACCCTCCTCCTCTTCTGCACCACTACCTTCCTCTTCCTCTGCACTACTACCCTCCTCCTCTGCACCACTACCCTCTTCCTACTCTGCACCACTACCCTCCCCTTCCTCTGCACCACTACCCTCCTACTCTGCATCACTACCCTCCTCCTCTGCACCACTACCCTCAACCTCCTCTGCACCACTACCTTTCTCCTCCTCTGCACCACTACCCTCCTCCTCCTCTGCACCACTTCCCTCATCCTCCTCTGCACCACTACCCTCCTCCTCCTCTGCACCACTACCCTCCTCCTACTTTGCACCACTACCGTCCCCCTCGTCTGCACCACTACCCTCCTCCTCCTCTGCACCACTACCCTCCTCCTCCTCTGCACCACTACCCTCATCCTCCTCTGCACCACTACCCTCCTCCTCCTCTGCACCACTACCCTCCTCCTCCTCTGCACCACTACCCTCCTCCTCTGCACCACTAACTTCCTCCTACTCTGCGCCACTATCCTCCTCCTCCTCTGCACCACTACCCTCCTCCTGCTCTGCACCACTACACTCCTCCTACTCTGCACCACTACCCTCCCCCTCCTCTGCACCACTACCCTCCTCCTCCTCTGCACCACTACCCTCCTCCTCCTCTGCACCTCTACCCTCCTCCTCTGCACCACTACCCTCCTCCTCCTCTGCATCACTACCCTCCTCCTCCTCTGCACCACTACCCTTCTCCTCCTCCTCCTCTGCACCACTACCCTCCCCCTCCTCTCAACCACTACCCTCCTCCTCCTCTGCACCACTATCCTCCTCCTCCTCAGCACCACAACCTTTCTCTTCCTCTGCACCACTACCCTCCTCCTCCTCTGCACCACTACCCTCCTCCTGCTCTGCAACACTACCCTCCTCCTCTGCACCACAACCCTCCCCCTCCTCCTCCTCTGTACAACTACCCTCCCTTTCCTCTGCACCACTACCCTATTCCTCCTCTTCATCACTACCCTCCTCCTCCTCCTCCTCTGCACAGCTACCCTCCTCCTCCTCTGCAACACTACCCTCCTCCTCCTCCTCCTCCTCCTCCTCTGCACCACTACCCTCCTCCTCCTCTACACCACTACTCTTCTCCTCTGCATCACTACCCTCCTCCTCCTCTGCACCATTACCCTCATCCTCCTCTGCACGACTATCCTCCTCCTCCTGTGCACCACTACCCTCCTCCTCAGCACCACTACCCTCCTCCTACTCTGCACCACTACCCTCCCCCTCCTCTGCACCACTACCCTCCTCCTCCTCCACACCTTTACCCTCATCCTCCTCTGCACGACTAGCCTCCTCTTCCTCTGCTCCACTACCCTCCCCCTCCTCTGCACCACTACCCTTCTCCTCTGCACCACAACCCTTCTTCTCTGCACCACTACCCTCCTCCTCTTCTGCACCACTACCTTCCTCTTCCTCTGCACCACTACCCTCCTCTGCACCAGTACCCTCCTCCTCTGCACTACTAACCTCCTCCTCTTCTGCACCACTACCCTCCTCCTCCTCTGCACCACTTCCCCAGTACCCTCCTCCTCCTCCTCTGCACAACTACCCTCCTCCTCCTCCTCCTCTGCACCGCTACCCTCCTCCTCCTCTGCACCACTACCTTCCTCCTACTCTGCCCCACTACCCTCCCTCTGCTCTGCGCCACTACCCTCCTCCTCCTCCTGCTCCTCTGCACAAATACCCTCCTTCTCCTCCTCCTCTGCACAATTACCCTCCTCCACCTCCTCCTCCTCGTCACCACTACCCTCCTCCTCCTCTGCACCACTCCCCTCTTCCTCCTCTGCACCACTACCCTCCTCCTCCTCTGCGTCACTACACTCCCCCTTATCCTCTGCACCACTACCTTCCTCCTCCTCTTCACCACTACCCTCCCCTTACTCTGCACCACTACCCTTCTCCTCCTCTGCACCACTACCCTCCTCCTTCTCCTCCTCCTCTGCACCACTACACTCCTCCTCTGCACCACTACCCTTCTCCTCTTCTGCACCACTACCCTCCTCCTCTGCACCACTACCCTCCTCCTCCTCCTCCTCTGCACCACTACCCTCCTCCTCCTTTGCACCACTACCCTAATCCTCCTCTGCATCACTACCCTCCCCCTTGCACCACTACCTTCCTCTTCCTCTGCACCACTACCCTCCTCCTCCTCTGCACTACTACCCTCCTCCTATGCACCACTACCCTCCTCCTCCTCCTCCTCCTCTGCACCACTACCCTCCCCCTCTTCTGCACCACTACCCTCTTCGTGCTATGCAACATTACGCTCTTCCTCTGCACCACTACCCTCCTCCTCCTCCTCCTCTGCACCACTACCCTCCTCCTCCTTTGCACCACTACCCTCCTCCTCTGCACCACTACCCTCCTCCTCCTCCTCCTCTGCACCACTACCCTCCTCCTCCTCCTCCTCTGCACCACTACCCTCCTCCTCTGCACCACTACCCTCCTCCTCTGCACCACTACCCTCCTCCTCCTCCTCCTCTGCATCACTACCCTCCTCCCCCTTGCACCACTACCTTCCTCTTCCTCTGCACCACTACCCTCCTCCTCCTCCGCACTACTACACTCCTCCTCTGCACCACTACCCTCCTCCTCCTCCTCCTCTGCACCACTACCCTTCCCCTCCTCTGCACCACTACCCTTCTCATGCTCTGCAACACTACGCTCTTCCTCTACACCACTACCCTCCTCCTCCTCCTCCTCCTCTGCACCACTACCCTCCTCCTCCTCCTCCTCCTCTGCACCACTACCCTAATCCTCCTCTGCATCTCTACCCTCCTCCTCCTCTGCACCACTACTCTCCTCCTCCTCTGCACCACTACACTCCTCCTCTGCACCACTACCCTCCCCCTCCTCTCAACCAATATCCTCCTAATCCTCCTCCTCCTCTGCAACTCTACCATCCTCCTCCTCCTCCTCTGCACCACTACCCTCCTCCTCCTCTGCACCACTACCCTCCTCCTATGCACCACAACCCTCCCCCTCCTCTTCCTCTGCATCACTACCCTCGTCCCCTGCACCACTACCCTCCTTCTCCTCTGCACCACTACCCTCCTCCTCCTCTGCACCAATACCCTCCTCCTACTCTGCACCACTAACTTCCTCCTCCTCTGCACCACTACCCTCCTCCTCCTCTGCACCACTACCCTCCTCCTCCTCTGCACGACTACCCTCCTCCTCCTCTGCAACACTACCCTCCTCCTCCTCCTCCTCTGCACCACTACCCTCCTCCTCCTCAGCACCACTACCCTCATCCTCCTCTGCATCACTACGCTCCCCCTCTTCTGCACCACTACCCTCCTCCTCCTCTGTACCACTACCCTCCTCCTCCTCTGCACCACTACCCTCCTCCTCCTCTGCAGCACTACCCTCCTCCTCAGCATCACTACCCTCCTACTCCTCCTTCTCCCCTGCACCACTACCCTCCTCCTACACTGCACCACTACCCTCCTCCTCTGCACCACTACCCTCCTCCTCCTCTGCACCACTACCCTCCTCCTCCTCTGCACCATTACCCTCATCCTCCTCTGCACGACTATCCTCCTCCTCCTCTGCACCACTACCCTCCTCCTCAGCACCACTACCCTCTTCCTGCTCTGCACCACTAGCCTCCTCCTCCTCTGCATCACTACCCTCCTCTTCCTTTGCACCTCTATCCTCCTCCTACTCTGCACCACTACCCTCCCCCTCCTCTGCACCACTACCCTCCTCTTCTGCACCACTACCCTCCTCCTCCTCTGCACCATTACCCTCATCCTCCTCTGCACGACTATCCTCCTCCTACTTTGCACCACTACCCTCCTCCTCAACACCACTACCCTCCTCCTCAACACCACTACCCTCCTCCTGCTCTGCACCACTACCCTCCTCTTCCTCTGCATCACTACCCTCCTCTTCCTTTGCACCTCTATCCTCCTCCTACTCTGCACCACTACCCTCCCCCTCCTCTGCACCACTACCCTCCTCCTCTGCACCACTACCCTCCTCCTCCTCTGCACCATTACCCTCATCCTCCTCTGCACGACTATCCTCCTCTTCCTCTGCTACACTACCCTCCTCCTCCTCTGCACCACTACCCTCCTCCTCTGCACCACAACCCTTCTTTTCTGCACCACTACCCTCCTCCTCTTCTGCACCACTACCTTCCTCTTCCTCTGCACTACTACCCTCCTCCTCTGCACCACTACCCTCTTCCTACTCTGCACCACTACCCTCCCCTTCCTCTGCACCACTACCCTCCTCCTCCTGTGCACCATTACCCTCATCCTCCTCTGCACGACTATCCTCCTCTTCCTTTGCTACACTACCCTCCTCCTCCTCTGCACTACTACCCTCCTCCTCTGCACCACTACCCTCTTCCTACTCTGCACCACTACACTCCCCTTCCTCTGCACCACTACCCTCCTCCTCTGCACCACTACCCTCCTCCTACTCTGCATCACTACCCTCCTCCTCTGCACCACTACCCTCAACCTCCTCTGCTCCACTACCCTCCTCCTCCTCTGCACCACTACCCTTCTCCTCCTCTGCACCACTTCCCTCATCCTCCTCTGCACCACTATCCTCCTCCTCCTCTGCACCACTACCCTCCTCCTGCTCTGCACCAATACCTTTCTCCTCCTCTGCACCACTACCCTCCTCCTCCTCTGCACCACTACCCTCCTCCTCCTCTGCACCACTACCCTCATCCTCCTCTGCACCACTACCCTCATCCTCCTCTGCACCACTACCCTCCTCCTCCTCTGCACCACTACCCTCCTCCTGCTCTGCACCACTACCCTCCTCCTCCTCTGCACCACTACCCTCCTCCTCCTCTGCACCACTACCCTCATCCTCCTCCTCACCACTACCCTCTTCCTCCTCTGTACCACTACTATCCTCCTCCTCGGCGCCACTACCCTCCCCCTCCTCCTCTGCACCACTACCCTCCTTCTCCTCTGCACCACTACCTTCCACTTCCTCTGCACCACTACCCTCCTTCTCCTCTGCACCACTATCCTCCTCCTCTGCACCACTACCCTCCTCCTCCTCCTCCTCTGCACCACTACCCTCCTCCTCCTCCTCCTCCTCCTCTGCACCACTACCCTCCCCCTCCTCTGCACCACTACCCTCCTCCTGCTCTGCAACACAACCCTCCTCCTCTGCACCACTACCCTCCCCCTCCTCTCAACCACTACCCTCCTCCTCCTCTGCACCACTACCTTCCTCTTCCTATCCACCACTACCCTCCTCCTCCTCTGCACCACTACCCTCCTCCTCCTCTGCACCACTACCTTCCTCTTCCTCTGCACCACTACCCTCTTCCTCCTCTACACCACTATCCTCCTCATCTGCACCACTACCCTCCTCCTCCTCCTCCTCCTCTGCACCACTACCCTCCTCCTCCTCCTCCTCCTCTGCACCACTACCCTCCTCCTCCTCCTCCTCCTCCTCTGCACCACTACCCTCCTCCTCCTCTGCACCACTACCCTCCTCCTGCTCTGCAGCACTACCCTCCTCCTCTGCACCACTACCCTCATCCTCCTCCTCCTCCTCTGCATCAATACCCTCCTCCTCCTCCTCTTCACCATTACCCTCCTCCTCCTCCTCCTCTGCACCACTACCCTCATCCTCCTCTACACCTCTACCCTCCTCCTCCTCTGCACCACTACCCTCCCCCTCCTCTGCACCACTACCCTCCTCCTCTGCACTACTAACCTCCTCCTCTTCTGCACCACTACCCTCCTCCTCCTCTGCACTACTACCCTCCTCCTCCTCTGCACCAATACCCTCCTCCTCCTCCTCCTCTGCACCGCTACCCTCCTACTCCTCTGCACCACTACCTTCCTCCTACTCTGCCCCACTACCCTCCCCCTGCTCTGCACCACTACCCTCCTCCTCCTCCTCCTCCTCTGTACCACTACCCTCCTCCTCCTCCTCCTCTGCACAATTACCCTCCTCCTCCTCCTCCTCCTCGTCACCATTACCCTCTTCCTCTCTACCACTACCCTCCTCCTCCTCTGCACCACTACCCTCTTCCTCTTCTGTACCACTACTCTCCTCCTCCTCCTCGTCACCATTACCCTCTTCCTCTCAACCACTACCCTCCTCCTCCTCTGCACAACTACCCTCTTCCTCTTCTGTACCACTACTCTCCTCCTCTTCTGCGCCACTACCCTCCTCCTCCTCCTCTGCTCCACTACCTTCCTCCTCCTCTTCGCCACTACCCTCCCCCTACTCTGCACCACTACACTTCTCCTCCTCTGCACCACTACCCTCCTCCTCTGCACCACTACCCTCCTCCTCCTCCTCCTCTGTACCACTACCTTCCTCTTCCACTGCACCACTACAATCCTCCTCCTCTGCACCACTACCCTCCTCCTCCTCTGCACCAGTACCCTCCTCCTCCTCTGCACCACTACCCTCCTCCTCCTCCTCCTCCTCTGCACCACTACCATCCTCCTCCTCCTCTGCACCACTACCCTACTCCTCCTTTGCACCACTACCCTAATCCTCCTCTGCATCACTACCCTCCTCCTCCTTCCCCTCTGCACCACTACCTTCCTCTTCCTCTGCACCACTACCCTCCTCCTCCTCTGCACCACTACGCTCCTCCTCTGCACCACTACCCTCCTCCTCCTCCTCCTCTGCACCACTACCCTCCTCCTCCTCCTCCTCTGCACCACTACCCTCCCCTCTCCTCTGCACCACTACCCTCCTCCTGCTCTGCAACACTACCCTCCTCCTCTGCACCACTACCCTCCTCCTCCTCCTCCTCTGCACCACTACCCTCCTCCTCCCCCTCCTCTCAACCACTACCCTCCTCCTCCTCTGCACCACTACCTTCCTCTTCCTCTGCACCACTACCCTCCTCCTCCTCTGCACGACTACCCTCCTCCTGCTCTGCAACACTACCCTCCTCCTGCTCTGCAACACTACCCTCCTCCTCTGCACCACTACCCTCCTCCTCCTCCTCCTCCTCCTCCTCCTCTGTACTACCACCCTCCCCCTCCTCTGCACCACTACCCTATTCCTCCTCTGCATCACTACCCTCCTCCTCCTCCTCCTCCTCTGCACCACTACCCTCCTCCTCCTCTGCAACATTACCCTCCCCCTCCTCCTCTGCACCACTACCCCTCCTCCTCCTCTGCATCACTACCCTCCCCCTCCTCTGCACCACTACCCTCCTCCTCTGCACCACTACCCTCCTCCTGCTCTGCACCAATACCTTTCTCCTTCTCTGCACCACTACCCTCCTCCTCCTCTGCACCACTACCCTCCTCCTTCTCTGCACCACTACCCTCCTCCTCCTCTGCACCACTACCCTCCTCCTACTCTGCACCACTACCCTCCCCCTCCTCTGCACCACTACCCTCCTCCTCCTCTGCACCACTACCCTCCTCCTTCTCTGCACCACTACCCTCCTCCTCCTCTGCACCACTACCCTTCTCCTCCTCGGCACCACTACCCTCCTCCTTCTCTGCACCACTACCCTCCTCTTTCTCTGCATCACTACCCTCCTCTTCCTCTGCACCACTACCCTCCTCCTCCTCTGCACCACTACCCTCCTCCTCCTCTGCACCACTGCCCTCCTCTTCCTCTGCACCACTAGCCTCCTCCTACTCTGCACCACTTCCCTCCTCCTCCTCTGCACCACTATCCTCCTCCTCCTCTGCACCACTACCCTCCTCCTGCTCTGCACCAATACCTTTCTCCTCCTCTGCACCACTACCCTCCTCCTCCTCTGAACCACTACCCTCCTCCTTCTCTGCACCACTACCCTCCTCCTAATCCTCCTGTGCACCACTACCCTCCTCCTCCTCTGCACCACTGCCCTCCTCTTCCTCTGCACCACTACACTCCTCCTGCTCTGCTCCACTACCCTCCTCCTCCTCTGCACCACTTCCCTCCTCCTTCTCTGCACCACTACCCTCGTCTTTCTCTGCATCACTATCCTCCTCCTACTCTGCACGACTACCCTCCCCCTCCTCTGCATAACTACCCTCCTCCTCTGCACCACTCCCCTCCTCCTCCTCTGCACCACTACCCTCCTCCTCTGCACCACTACCTTCTTCCTCTGCACCACTACCCTCCTCCTCCTCTGCACCACTACCCTCCTCCTCCTCTGCACCACTACCCTTCTCCTCCTCTGCACCACTACCCTCCTCTTCCTCTGCACCACTACCCTCCTCCTCCTCTGCACCACTACCCTCCTCCTCCTCTGCACCACTACCCTCCTCCTCCTCTGCACCACTATCCTCCTCCTCCTCTGCACCACTACCCTCCTCCTGCTCTGCACCACTACACTCCTCCTACTCTGCACCACTACCCTCCCCCTCCTCTGCACCACTACCCTCCTCCTCCTCTGCACCACTACCCTCCTCCTCCTCTGCACCACTACCCTTCTCCTCCTATGCACCACTACCCTCCTCTTCCCCTGCACCACTACCCTCCTCCTACTCTGCACCACTACCCTCCCCCTCCTCTGTACCACTACCCTCCTCCTCCTCTGCACCACTACCCACCTCCTCCTCTGCACCACTACCCTCCTCCTCCTCTTCTGCACCACTACCCTCCTCCTAATCTGCACCACTACCCTCCTCCTCCTCTGCACCACTACCCTTCTCCTCCTATGCACCACTACCCTCCTCTTCCTCTGCACCACTACCCTCCTCCTACTCTGCACCACTACCCTCCCCCTCCTCTGTACCACTCCCCTCCTCCTCCTCTGCACCACTACCCACCTCCTCCTCTGTACCACTACCCTCCTCCTCCTCTGCACCACTACCCTCCTCCTCTGCACAACTACTCTCCCCCTCCTCTGCACTACTACCCTCCTTCTCTGCTCCACTACCCTCCTCCTCCTCTGCACCAATACCCTCCTCCTCCTCCTCCTCTGCACCGCTACCCTCCTCCTCCTCTGCACCAATACCTTTCTCCTCCTCTGCACCACTACCCTCCTCCTCCTCTGCACCACTACCCTCCTCCTTCTCTGCACCACTACCCTCCTCCTGCTCTGCACCACTACCCTCCTCCTACTCTGCACCACTACCCTCCCCCTCCTCTGCACCACTACCCTCCTCCTACTCTGCACCACTGCCCTCCTCCTCCTCTGCACCACTACCCTTCTCCTCCCCCTCCTCTCAACCACTACCCTCCTCCTCCTCTGCACCACTACCCTCATCCTCCTCCTCTGCACCACTACCCTCCTCCTCCTCTGCACCACTACCCTCCTCCTACTCCTCTGCACCACTACCCTCCTCCTCCTCTGCACCACTACCCTCCTCCTCCTCCTCCTCTGCACAACTACCCTCCCCCTCCTCTGCACCACTACCCTCCTCCTGCTCTGCAACACTACCCTCCTCCTCTGCACCACTACCCTCCTCCTCCTCCTCCTCTGCACCACTACCCTCCTCCTCCCCCTCCTCTCAACCACTACCCTCCTCCTCCTCTGCACCACTACCTTCCTCTTCCTCTGCACCACTACCCTCCTCCTCCTCTGCACCACTACCCTCCTCCTGCTCTGCAACACTACCCTCCTCCTGCTCTGCAACACTACCCTCCTCCTCTGCACCACTACCCTCCTCCTCCTCCTCCTCCTCCTCCTCCTCTGTACTACCACCCTCCCCCTCCTCTGCACCACTACCCTATTCCTCCTCTGCATCACTACCCTCCTCCTCCTCCTCCTCCTCCTCTGCACCACTACCCTCCTCCTCCTCTGCAACATTACCCTCCCCCTCCTCCTCTGCACCACTACCCCTCCTCCTCCTCTGCATCACTACCCTCCCCCTCCTCTGCACCACTACCCTCCTCCTCTGCACCACTACCCTCCTCCTGCTCTGCACCAATACCTTTCTCCTCCTCTGCACCACTACCCTCCTCCTCCTCTGCACCACTACCCTCCTCCTCCTCTGCACCACTACCCTCCTCCTGCTCTGCACCAATACCTTTCTCCTTCTCTGCACCACTACCCTCCTCCTCCTCTGCACCACTACCCTCCTCCTTCTCTGCACCACTACCCTCCTCCTCCTCTGCACCACTACCCTCCTCCTCCTCTGCTCCACTACCCTTCTCCTCCTCTGTACCACTACCCTCCTCCTTCTCTGCACCACTACCCTCCTCTTTCTCTGCATCACTCCCCTCCTCTTCCTCTGCACCACTACCCTCCTCCTACTCTGCACCACTACCCTCCTCCTCCTCTGCACCACTATCCTCCTCCTCCTCTGCACCACTATCCTCCTCCTCCTCTGCACCACTACCCTCCTCCTGCTCTGCACCAATACCTTTCTCCTCCTCTGCACCACTACCCTCCTCCTACTCTGCACCACTACCCTCCTCCTTCTCTGCACCACTACCCTCCTCCTCCTCTGCACCACTACCCTCCTCCTCTGCACCACTGCCCTCCTCTTCCTCTGCACCACTACACTCCTCCTGTTCTGCTCCACTACCCTCCTCCTTCTCTGCACCACTACCCTCCTCCTTCTCTGCACCACTACCCTCCTCTTCCTCTGCACCACTACCCTCCTCCTACTCTGCACGACTACCCTCCCCCTCCTCTGCACAACTACCCTCCTCCTCTGCACCACTCTCATCCTCCTCCTCTGCACCAGTAACCTTCTCCTCCTCTGCACCACTACCCTCCTCCTCTGCACCACTACCCTCCTCCTCTGCACCACTACCTTCTTCCTCTGCACCACTACCCTCCTCCTCCTCTGCACCACTACCCTCCTCCTCCTCTGCACCACTACCCTCCTCCTACTCTGCACCACTACCCTCCCCCTCCTCTGCACCACTACCCTCCTCCTCCTCTGCACCACTACCCTCCTCCTCCTCTGCACCACTACCCTTCTCCTCCTATGCACCACTACCCTCCTCTTCCTCTGCACCACTACCCCCCTCCTACTCTGCACCACTACCCTCCCCCTCCTCTGTACCACTACCCTCCTCCTCTGCACCACTACCCACCTCCTCCTCTGCACCACTACCCTCCTCCTCCTCCTCTGCACCACTACCCTCCTCCTACTCTGCACCACTACCCTCCTCCTCCTCTGCACCACTACCCTTCTCCTCCTATGCACCACTACCATCCTCTTCCTCTGCACCACTACCCTCCTCCTACTCTGCACCACTACCCTCCCCCTCCTCTGTACCACTACCCTCCTCCTCCTCTGCACCACTACCCACCTCCTCCTGTGTACCACTACCCTCCTCCTCCTCTGCACCACTACCCTCCTCCTCTGCACTACTACCCTCCTCTTACTCTGCACAACTACTCTCCCCCTCCTCTGCACCACTACCCTCCTTCTCTGCACCACTACCCTCCTCCTCCTCTGCACCAATACCCTCCTCCTCCTCCTCCTCTGCACCGCTACCCTCCTCCTCCTCTGCACCACTTCCCTGCTCCTCCTCTGCACCACTACCCTCCTCCTCCTCTGCACCAATACCCTCCTCCTCCTCCTCCTCCTCTGCACCGCTACCCTCCTCCTCCTCTGCACCACTTCCCTCCTCCTCCTCTGCACCACTACCCTCCTCCTCCTCTGCCCCACTACCCTCCTCCGCTGCACCACTACCCTTTTCCTCCTCTGCACCAGTACCCTCATCCTCCTCAGCACCACTACCCTCCTCCTACTCTGCACCACTTCCCTCCTCCTCCTCTGCACCGTTACCCTCCTACTCCTCTGCACCACTACCCTCCTCCTCATCAGCACCACTACCCTCCTCCTCTGCACCACTACCCTCCTCCTCCTCTGCACCATTACCCTCCTCTTCCTCTGCACCACTACCCTCCTCCTCCTCCTCTGCACCACTACCCTCCTCCTCTGCGCCACTACCCTCCTCCTCCTCTGCACCACTACCTTCTTCCTCTCTACCACTACCCTCCCCCTTCTCTGCACCACTACCCTCCTCCTCCTCCTCTGCACCAATTCCCTCCTCCTCCTCCTCTGCACCACTACCCTTTTCCTCTCTACCACTGCCCTCCTCCGCCTCTGCACCACTACCCTCCTCCTCCTCCTCTGCACCACTACCCTCCTCCTCTGCACCACTACCCTCCTCCGCCTCTGCACCACTACCCTCCTCCTCCTCCTCTGCACCACTACCCTCCTCCTCTTCTGCACCACTATCCTCCTCCTCTTCTGTACCACTACCCTCCTCCTCTGCACCACTACCCTCCTCCTCCTATGCACCACTACCCTCCTCCTCCTCTGCACCACTACCCTCCTCCTCTGCACCACTACCCTCCTCCTCCTCCTCTGCTCCACTACCCTCCTCCTCCTCTGCACCATTACCCTCCTCCTCCTCAGCACCACTACCCTCCTTCTCTGCACCACTACCCTCCTCCTCCTCCTCCTCTGCACCACTACCCTCCTCCTCCTTTGCACCACTACTCTCCTCCTCTGCACCACTACCCTCCTCCTCCTCCTCTGCTCCACTACCCTCCTCCTCCTCTGCACCATTACCCTCCTCCTCCTCAGCACCACTACCCTCCTTCTCTGCACCACTACCTTCCTCCTCCTCCTCCTCTGCACCACTACCCTCCTCCTCCTCTGCACCACTACCCTACTCCTCTTCTGCACCACTACCCTCCTCCTCTGCACCACTACCCTCCTCCTCTGCACCACTACCCTCATCCTCCTCTGCACCACTACCCTCCTCCTCCCCTGCACCACTTCCCTCTTTCTCCTCTGCACCACTACCCTCCTCCTCCTCTGCACCACTACCATCCTCCTCCTCCTCTGCACCACTACCCTCCTCCTCCTCCTCTGCACCACTACCCTCCTCCTCCTCTGCACCACTACCCTCATCCTCCTCCTCCTCCTTAAGAGATGGGTGTTAGGAGTAACCAGGTGTGGGCTTCAGTGTTCCCTTTCATCTGCAGGTGTGGGTGGGGAGAGTTGCCAGGTGTGGGCTTCAATGTTCCCTATCATCTGCAGGTGTGGGTGTGGAGAGTTGCCAGGTGTGGGCTTCAGTGTTCCCTTTCATCTGCAGGTGTGGGTGGCGAGAGTTGCCAGGTGTGAGCTGCAATGTTCCCTCTCATCTGCAGGTGTGGGTGTGGAGAGTTGCCAGGTGTGAGCTTCAATGTTCCCTCTCATCTACAGGTGTGGGTGTGGAGAGTTGCCAGGTGTGAGCTTCAATGTTCCCTCTCATCTACAGGTGTGGGTGTGGAGAGTTGCCAGGTGTGAGCTGCAATGTTCCCTCTCATCTTCAGGTGTGGGTGTGGAGAGTTGCCAGGTGTGGGCTTCAATGTTCCCTCTCATCTACAGGTGTGGGTGTGGATAGTTGCCAGGTATGAGCTTCAATGTTCCCTCTCATCTACAGGTGTGGGTGTGGAGAGTTGCCAGATGTGGGCTTCAATGTTCCCTCTCATCTGCAGGTGTGGGTGGGGAGAGTTGCCAGGTGTGAGCTTCAATGTTCCCTCTCATTTACAGGTGTGGGTGTGGAGAGTTGCCAGGTGTGGGCTTCAATGTTCCCTCTCATCTGCAGGTGTGGGTGTGGAGAGTTGCCAGGTGTGGGCTTCAATGTTCCCTCTCATCTACAGGTGTGGGTGTGGAGAGTTGCCAGGTGTGAGCTTCAATGTTCCCTCTCATCTACAGGTGTGGGTGTGGAGAGTTGCCAGGTGTGGGCTTCAATGTTCCCTCTCATCTGCAGGTGTGGGTGTGGAGAGTTGCCAGGTGTGGGCTTCAATGTTCCCTCTCATCTGCAGGTGTAGGTGGCGAGAGTTGCCAGGTGTGAGCTTCAATGTTCCCTCTCATCTGCAGGTGTGGGAGGGGAGAGACTCCTGCGAGGACTTCACCGGAGGGGCGTTACTGGCCGTAACCTTACGATTGACCTTGCGATTGGGATCCGGGACATTGAGGAGAACAAGAAGTACCTCCAAGAGCTCAGTGCGTCGCTTAACAATTTTAATAATGTTGAAATATTGTAGATTGTTGAAACCTGCCTCACGAGAATAATAATGCACAAGGACACATCTACGAGGAGCTGGTTGTTGAGACCTGCCTCACGAGACCAAAAATGTACAAGGACACATCTACGAGGAGCTGGTTGTTGAGACCAGCCTCACGAGACCAATAATGTACAAGGACACATCTACGAGGAGCTGGTTGTTGAGACTTGCCTCACGAGACCAATAATGTACAAGGACACATCTACGAGGAGCTGGTTGTTGAGACCTGCCTCACAAGAGACCAATAATGTACAAGGACACATCTACGAGGAGCTGGTTGTTGAGACCAGCCTCACGAGACCAATAATGTACAAGGACACATCTACGAGGAGCTGGTTGTTGAGACCAGCCTCACGAGACCAATAATGTACAAGGACACATCTACGAGGAGCTGGTTGTTGAGACCAGCCTCACGAGACCAATAATGTACAAGGACACATCTACGAGGAGCTGGTTGTTGAGACCAGCCTCACGAGACCAATAATGTACAAGTACACATCTACGAGGAGCTGGTTGTTGAGACCAGCCTCACGAGACCAATAATGTACAAGGACACATCTACGAGGAGCTGGTTGTTGAGACCTGCCTCACGAGACCAATAATGTACAAGTACACATCTACGAGGAGCTGGTTGTTGCTGAGAGTTTTGGTATGTTGGTGGTATGAATGAGTTTTAGTATGCTGGAGGTATGAATGAGTTTTGGTATGCTGGTGGTATGAATTAGTTTTGGTATGCTGGTGGTATGAATGAGTTTTAGTATGCTGGTGGTATGAGTGAGTTTTAGTATGCTGGAGGTATGAATGAGTTTTAGTATACTGGTGGTATGAATGAGTTTTGGTATGCTGGACGTATGAATGAGT
Organism: Procambarus clarkii; assembly: GCF_040958095.1. NCBI lineage: Eukaryota > Metazoa > Arthropoda > Malacostraca > Decapoda > Cambaridae > Procambarus > Procambarus clarkii. The sequence continues at coordinate 37,927,520 of NC_091160.1, read as the reverse complement.
TTTGGTATGCTGGTGGTATGAATGAGTTTCTGTATGCTGGACGTATGAATGAGTTTTAGTATGCTGGTGGTATGAATGAGTTTTAGTATGCTGGTGGTATGAATGAGTTTTGGTATGCTGGACGTATGAATGAGTTTTGGTATGCTGGTGGTATGAATGAGTTTTGGTATGCTGGACGTATGAATGAGTTTTGGTATGCTGGTGGTATGAATGAGTTTTGGTATGCTGATGGTATGATTGAGTTTTTGTATGCATTGTATGAATGTATTTTAGTATGCTGGAGGTATAAATAAGCATTTGTATGCAGATTTTATTAATACGTTCAGAAATGCATATTGCGTGAATAACTGATTTTGATATACTGATTTTATGAATAAGTTTTGGCATGTAATTTATATATTAGCATTTTCGACACTTTGTATCGATATGATTTTCTTTGCTATTGTTTATTGGATCAATATTATTAGTTTTAGCTGTTTATTTTTTAAGGGATTTTAGTTATTTTGACATTTTAGGAATTTTAGGCATTGAGAATTTCTGTCTCACTTTTAGTCTGTCTTAACCTTATTATCCTCAAGATCAAGCAGGAGCATATACACACCTGTGTTATTGTAAGTTGCTTAATGTACAACTAAATACAGTAAGTTGCCGACTGTAACTTACTATAATGCATTAAGCAGTTTATTGTATATGTACTTTAATATTAACAGTATCCGATTGTAAACTTGTTCTACTACAGTAGCTAGCCTTTTTAGGAACTTTCTTTATTACAGTATGTAGTGTACTGTACAAGTACTTTAATATAGTATGCAGTATACTGTTCAAGTAGTTTAATACAGTAAGTGTCCTTCTGCTCACTTAAATGTACAATTTCTTTAGTAAAGAAACTACCAAGAATCTGCCTTTAAAGGAGAAATTGAGTATAACCTTGGATTGTCAATGAGAAGTCTGAGAGCAATAGTACACCAAGAACTTCAACAAAATCTTGTAGATCTGAATCAAAGTGAAATCGACACCAGTAATTCCATCTATCATCATACTATCATGCAAGAGGAGCCACACATCTATGGTTCATCCAATAAAATCAGCAGACTTCTAGATGTTACTACTGCTCGGCTTAGACTCGTTTATAAGTATCTCTGGGAATTCTCATTATCTGCTGATGTAGACCTGACCAAATGTAAACTGTGTTAACAAAATTATTCGCACACCCTCCGTCACTATGTGATGGAGTGCGAAAAGATACGTGAATTCAGAGACAATTCTATGAAAATGTTCTAAAGATGTGTAAATGTTTCATTCAAAATAATCTGCTACAAGAAATTTTAGCCAAATATCCCCAGTTTGCTAACTGTAGGTAGTAACTAAGTGTGATTGTAACCTATCCACCGATGCCCACTGGATAGGGGGCGGTGTGCAGGACAAACATATCAATTGTGACACTAGCTCTCCACATATGTGAGTTGCTTAATTTAGAAACTGTATTTGAGGTCGATCTCGAACCCATTGTTGATGTGACGACTAATACTGAATTTTGTAACTAGCTCATCAAGATTGTAACTTGCTTAGCTAAATGAATTGTGGGGTTCAGTCCCTGAGCCCATTATGTGCCTCTGTAACCCTTTCCACTACGGCCCACAAGATGGGTATGGGGTGCATAATAAATGAACTAAACTGTACACCTCCTTTGATACTGTAAGTAGTACTGTACTACGCTTTTTATAGTTCAGTACTGCAAGTATTAAAGTAAATACATGCATTATCTGAAATAAAGCAACATATAAGTTTAAACATTAACACTTATTTTCGCTCATTCTCTGAAGTCCATTGTATTATTGTTTGTAACTTGCTAGTGGCTATGATATGACTTTTTCAACAGAAACAGAGTAAGACAAATCCGAGTGGTAAACGTTGTCAATGGTCCTCAGGACTCTGGCCTGAGACCTGTCTTGTTTACCGTATATAAACCATGCACAAAAAAATAATTTAATTTTCCTAATAAATTAAGAAAACTTAAAATCGTTACAAGAAGACTTAGGGTTTTAAAATTTAACACAAGATTTGCATATGCTGGTCAATATTGGCTATGCTCAATTTAATATTACTTTGGCTTTCCATTAAGTGACTGGAGAGGAAGGTCTCATTTTGATAATTTTCTCATTGATGATGACCTAACTGGTCACATCTGAGGGTATAAGACTCAGTGATTGTGACAACCTTTCCTGACATTTTCCTGTCATAGTCACTTTCACTATACCTCACTGTACTGTGAGGTATAGTGTTGTTGTTGACAGTGTTGGCAACTGTTGCTGCTGACAGTGAGAACAGTAACCAACCTTAAAACACTTAAACTGGGAGAAAGTCACTATTGCTGACCTGGAAAAGCTTAAAGTGTCTGTTTAACAGAAAACTTAATAATATGCATTTATCAATTATTGCAACAGTCAACACAAATCTTCAGTGTAATATCTATCAAAGCAGTTTCAATTACTCATTTTCCATCTGTCATCTCAGTGCTGGTTAAGGAAGGGGAGAGAGAATCCTTCTAAAAAACAAATAGAAGAAGAATGCCAGATTGGAATATTCACGTTAAAGAATTCCAAATTATATCTATAATTGGGATACCCTGAGGCAAGATGCTGGGTGCCCCAGAGATGGCTGGGATACTCTGTGGCAAGATGCTGGGTGTCCCAGAGATGGCTGGGATACCCTGAGGCAAGATGCTGGGTGCCCCAGAGATGGCTGGGATACCCTGTGGCAAGATGCTGGGTGTCCCAGAGATGGCTGGGATACTCTGTGGCAAGATGCTGGGTGTCCCAGAGATGGCTGGGATACTCTGTGGCAAGATGCTGGGTGCCCCAGAGATGGCTGGGATACCCTGTGGCAAGATGCTGGGTGTCCCAGAGATGGCTGGGGTACTCTGTGGCAAGATGCTGGGTGCCCCAGAGATGGCTGGGATACCCTGTGGCAAGATGCTGGGTGTCCCAGAGATGGCTGCCTGTCCCAGACCAGACCAAGAACTAGTGCTCTAACCATCATATTATCAACAGGATTTAAGACAAAACAAATATTTTACAATCAAAGGATTTCTGATTGCCTTTAGAGACAAAACGGTGTATGAATTTCGTGATGAAATTATAAAATTATGAGAGTAAGGAACGTCGTTGAAGATTTCTCTGGGCCTGTATTACATGTAATACTTTCAGAGATAAGTATTCTACACTATACAGCAGCGCTGTATACAGGAGACGAGACTGAACCTGACCTTACAGCAAAATGATGTCCAAATATACCCATCCTCATCCTTCCCCCTTCCACCTCCTCCTCATTCTCTCCCTGCCTGTACAACAACACTCCACACACACACTCACACAATAAACAATGCACAACCTACTAATCATAGAATTAAGATGTGAATAAGGCTGTCTTTCTAAAATGTTTCTACCTCTTGTATTTCGCCATTCCAAACGATCATTCCCGAGCGGTAGCCAAAACTGGGTTCTTGAAATTCTCGCGAAGGTTTGATCGGGCAACTAACAACCTTGTAGAAGGCTTAGGCTATCGATAGGTTCAATTACCAACTGTTCAAGTAGCTCTAGTTGCCTAACAACCAGAAGTTAGCAGCCTCGGCCAAACTAACACCCACCAGCCACTTAGTCTACCAAGACACAACACAAACATCCACCTTAGTACAGATTAGACTAGGCTTCCTGGCCCAACAAGGTCATGGCGGCCAAAGTCACCTTCACTGACGAATCTGGTCAGATTCATTCTCCAACCCAACTACTTGAAGTAATTCATGAGATCACCCAGATTACCTACAAAAATGTGTTCAAAATAACAACTGGAGTCATCTTGTTGGTTCACAATGCAGACCTTCCAGAACTCCTTTCGACCGACAGTCTGAACAAACTATTGGAGAAGGTGGATCACAGTCTACCCCCCAGCCGAATTCCAAGCCAAACGCACTATCTTTGTACATAGGATCCATGACATCATCATGGATCACTCAGTTGACGAGATATCTGCAGAAATCTGGAGAAAAAACAGGGATATTAAAATAATTCATGCCCACTGGTTCACAACTCAATCCCACAACAACCAAGTACTGAAGCTAACTCTGGCTTCACCGGAGCAAGCAGCACAAGTCTGCAACCTTGGCTTTTCTGCATTTGGCATCAAGTCTGGCCCTGACCAAATCACCCTACAGAGGTTTCACAAGCTCAAACAATGCTTCAAATACTTCCAGTATGACCACTATTCCAGCGCATGCAACATTGAAATCCCCAAATGCAGCAGGTGTGCAGGGGAACACAACTACAGGGAATGCACAAGCCCAACACCCAAGTGTGCACTATGCAATGGTGCACACATTGCAATCTCTCATTTGTGTCCCCATAAACAGGATGCAATCAAGCAAGTACAAGAAACGGTGACAACAGCCCGTCAACAAGCAGCAATCACCATTCCTGCCCCTCCTCCACCAGTAAACGCCTGGGGTAACCCCAACCAACAAGAAGCACAATGGCCTGTCCCCTGTCCACATGTCCAAGGACTCGCTGGCCTACCTATCTCCTAACAACACAACAGCCACCGGCCGGGCCCAAGCACAACCCAACAACCCCAACCCAAGTACTCTCCACCCCCAGGCCTCATCCAACGCTCAAGAGACACCAAACTCCCAGAATCAACCCGGCCCCTCCACCCCGACAAACTAGCAAACACCCAGGTCCACCCTTCCTACAGTAGTCCCAGACAGGATTGTACTCAAAGCCCTCACAAGCACCCTTGCCATAAGAAACCCTAGACGCAATCAGCGCCTCACACACCACAGTTCCACACCCAGCACCTCCACACACCACTGTTCTAAGAGGCTCAGGGCCAACTCTAGCAGCCGAAGCTCATCCCCTGAGAACAGGATAAGGGCAAGCAACCCCCCTAATACTCCATCTGTGAGTGACTCTAGCACTACAGACGTGGACATCGAGAACAGTAGCGTCAACAAAAAACCCTCAATTGTACAGCAACGTGTGGAAAACCTCATCCATCCCCCCCCCCCGGCCGGAACCAAGAACATGATCCCTGGTCCAGAAGGCCTATCCTCCACCTACACACACATCAGAAGCCAAACCGAAGTTAACAACACTGACACTCGAGCCGAACAAACACATACGACTCACAACCAACAACGGGGATCACCATTCTTCAAGTGAATGTCAGACTCTACGTCAACAACAGATACCTCCTCACCCTGGAGGTAGCCAGACTTAACCCAGATATTATCTTACTCAATGAAGCAGCGGTTAGACAGGATCAGCACATCTCTCTTTGGGGATATTCTACTATGTAGGTCAACAGGGGGATGCACAGCGTGGTGGCAATCCTAATAGAGAGAAGGCTTTCCTACCACCCCATCCTCATAGAAGATGACCACTTCCTTGCAATAGAATTCACCACCTCACACGCCCCCTAATCGTCTGCACCGCATACCTACCCCCAGGACTCACTTACCTCCCCTCTATCCCACTCACCAGGCTGCTCGACAGGACACTCCTAACTATAATTGCAGGAGACCTGAATGCCCACCACCACCAGGCCCTATTCAACGCTCCTACCAGAGCAGACCTAAAGGGCAGACAGCTCCTCAGTTTAATGCAATACAGAGACCTCTCCATCGAAGGCCCCCACTTCAAGACATTCTTTACTGGCACTGTGAGTGGCACCCCTGACATATTACTGACCAACAGAGACTGTGACGTGTTCCACAGCAGAGTGACGCCAGTCAAGAACGTGGTGTCTGATCACATCCCTGTGGTCACCATCCTCTAAGCTACCCCCTTCCAGTTTGTGACACCACCCAGGCCCAGACCTGAAACCATGCGAGCCAGGGACTATGACACCTTCCTCACTGACGACCCCATAATTGAGTTTGACAACCTACCCACCCAAACAATAGATCAAACAGTAAACACCATCCACAACCACATCCAGCTTGCAACTGAGGCCACCTGTGAAAGATCCACCACAAGGGCCCACCACCAATATAAACCGACCCAAGAAATCAGAGGTAAAATGAATGAGTACCAACGAGCCTGTCAAAGCCACTACCAAACTGTCCAGCCACCAATGTTGTCCCTACAAACACTCAGAAGGGAAACCATAGACCTAATGCTAACTCCTAAGAGCCACATATGGGGAACCCTTGTGAGACAGGCCAACCAGTACAAAAAGGAGCCGGGAGCCTTCTGGTGTAAGATCAGACAGCTCTTGGGATCGGCTAACCCCAGCCTCACCCGCCTCATACACACATTCCTGGATGAAGATGACGAGGAACAACAGGAAAAATTAGAAGACGCACAAGAACAGGCTGACCTCATCGGTGCAGTATGGAAAAAAAGACACTCACGGCTTCAAACAGCAGAGCCTTCAACAACATTCACTTCATCCGTGTCAACCAATGGACAACAGAAAACGCCGCCTCCCTTCTCAGCACCCCCTTGATAGACCTGACAACCCTCCAAGACGACCACTCACTAACAAGACCCATAACTATGGGAGAGATGAGAGGAGTCATTAAAAACATCCGAGATAAGGCCTCAGGACCATCGGGGATCAAAGCAAAGCAGATCAAATTCCTACCAGGCAATTTTCTGCAATCCCTACTCAACCTATTTAATGCCATGCTGGCTTCTGATCACATTCCCTTAGCTTTCAAATCGGCCAAGATGATATTCATTCCCAAACCCAAGAAAGACCCCCACCAGCCTGGCAACTACCGTCCAATCTCCCTCTTAGACACAATAGGCAAGTGCTTTGAAAAAATCATGTCTAACCGTCTCAACTTCTACATGGAGTACAAACAACCTCTTCACAGAAAAACAGTTTGGCTTTCGAGCACAAAGGTCAATCCAGCACGCAATAAACATCATCTACGATGCTGTGAGATCAATTCACCAGCAAAAACAGGTAGCCCTGATTGGGACGAGGGACGTCCACAAGGCCTTCGACAGCCTATGGCACGATGGTCTGGTGTACAAATTAGCAGAATTACCAGCCCAAAACTGGACCCTCCTCAGGCTGATCAGAAACTTCCTAAAAAACAGACAAGTTACTCCCAGCTTCAAGGCGAAAGCTGCAGCAGTTTTCACCCCAACAGCTGGAGTCCCCATGGGTCGTGCCTGAGCCCTGTCCTCTTCAACATTTTTGTAAATGACCTGCCCCAACCGGAGTACAGGGACACCATTATCGTCCAATTTGCGGACGACGAAACACGTAATAACATCTAACCCAAGTAGCCAAGCAGCCAAACATGCAACTGTAATCCGTAAGGCGAACGTAGAACTAGCCAGGACTGCTAACTGGGAAAGAAAATCGAGTATCACTACTAACCCAGAAAAGATCCAAATAAGCACTAATGGATGTATGGCTTTCTCAATTGAAAACGAGGGGGGGGGGGGGGAATAAGGATCAGGGGTGAACCCATAGCCATCTCAAACTCCAACACAGTGCTCGGATACAACTTTAACAGTCTACTCAACTCCACCCAGTTCGTCTCCCATAAGACAGCGATGGCTAGGGGTTCCTTGTTGAGGCTCTTCCGCTTTAGGCAAGCCCCATCCCACATCAAGCTCCACCTGTACTGAATGATAATAAGGCCTAGCCTGGAGTACCCTTACGTCCACCTGAACCTTACCAACAAAACCAACTTGCTGAAGATCCAACGGGTACAAAATAAAGCACTTCGGTTTACAGTGGACCTGTCACTGATGAATATGTTAAGAACAGACCAAATCCATGAGACACTCAACATGATGCCAATGAACATCAGACTCAGCTACCTGGCCAGAAGGCAGCTGTACCGCATGAAGCACATGTACGTCCCAGACCCCGAAGATCCCTACGAAGCAATAAACACCACCAGTGACTACGAGATCCATGAACCACCACACAGGACCAGAGGAATAACTTTCTAACAAAAAGCGATCAGGACACATCCATGATCAGGCCTTCCCAAGACCTCAAATACTAAGTGGCCTTCCAGACGACCCCGATGAGTGGCCCATCCCGGACCCGATCTATACCTAATAAAGAATTAAAAAAAAAATAAAAAAATTAAAATTAAAAAAATAAAAACAACCAAAACCTTTTTTGTGCTACCAGAAGAGTAACCTCCCTGATGTTGCTAAGATTAAACTCTTGCAGCCGACTCCACCTAGGGCTTCCAGACACCAGCTAGGACACAAACACTAGCCACCCAGCCAAAGTACTGGCAACCCAACACACCACAAACCCAAACAAACGACACTCGCATGTCAACCCATGGTGGACAGGCTACCGAACTTTCTAACCTCCTCTCTCTCAACACCCGCATCCTCTTCCAGAATTTCACCTCCCCATACCCTCTACCTTCCCCAACCTTTCCAAACCCTTTGGATATCAAAGAAAAGAAAGAAAAGAGCCCACTTAGTTAAGGAATGATTTTTCTTGCCCGGTGTTAAACTTTTCCTTATGCAGATGTACCTTTCTGAAGCTGAGGTCTTCATGCTTCGATACAATAATACAAGGACAAGAGATTTATACTGTTGAAAAAAATAGTTACTCTATTTTCAATTAAATTAAAGTTACGTCTGAGTATTCCTCGGATATGGTTGGCTTCTTTTACTGCAGCTTCCACTTGTTGAGCAACTTTTGATTTGATTTGTGGATCCTGACTCCAAGGTCCTTCTTCATCAACCTCCTGCAAGGTAATACTTTTTATTTGATAGTTATGATGTGCAATGTTATGCCCCACATACAAGGTCTTGGCATTTTTCGAAGTTAAAGAGCATCTGCAAATCGTCCGACACTTGTAGAGTTCATGTAGATCGCTTTGTTAGGCCTCAATATTATGTTCACTCCATACTTTACCATAAATCTTAGCGTCATCTTCAATTTTGATGATATGGTTTGTGATATTCTATTCTATATCATTGATGTATATGACAAAAAGGGTTAGCCCCAAAATGGAACCTTGCTGTACTCCCCTCACCACATTTCTCCAGTCAGAGATATTTCCGTTTAGGACGACACTTTGCTTTCTTTTTTTAATCATTGTTTGATCCATTCTAGTATTCTACCATATATTTCATGTGTTTGTACTTTCCATGTCAGTCTTTCATGTGGTACATTATCAAAAGCTTTAGCAAAGTTTAAGTATACTACATGTACTGGAAGTCCTTGTCTGAATAGTTGGTTGTCATTTCCAAAACCTGGAGCAGTTTGTAAGGCATGATTTATTTTTAAGAAGGCCATTGTTGTGACCCAAAGTGAAGGAGTGAATAAATTCGAAAATCTCTCTCAGAGTATGGGGCAAGGGAAGTGTGTATGAATGGGTGTGTGTGTGTGAAAGGAAGCTAGTGGAGACATCTTGGACATCAGAATGTCGGTACCGTCTAAGAATCATCCGCCAGTTATGGCTGCAATAAGGAAGGCGGTACTTCAAGGACACAGGGTGGCCGGAAACGCACAAGGGCTGGTTGTGTGGAGGGCCAGAGGACATATGTGACAGATGTGGATTTGGGAGTTGACATTTGGCTGGAGCAAGTGACGGAAGGTGGTTCTGTCCTGCACGTCAGACTGGACGGCGATCCAATGGAAGCCGAGGGTACATCAACAGAGTAACTGAGGACATCAGTTGGTCGGCATGTCCCAGTCTGGTTGCCTCCACACCTTAGTGTAGCAGTTTGGTTTATGTGAGTATGCATCTTAAGTAGCATATTATGATGCTACTGATGTTAGCATCATACTGATGAGATGATGTTAGGTGGTGGGTGCTAGAGCTCCTAGTTAGAGGTCCGATTTCCCGGGTGTTAAGGGCGCGACACAAGTGTTAAGTGGCAGACTAAAGCACAACTAACGAACCTGCGACACTGCAATAAAATATCATCCGAAATCAACCTGCTCTCGCACAAGACAGCACATATGTGACTTATTGCTTATAGTCACTATTTCGCTTGTAAATAAATACATATGTGATATATTCCAAGCCATATTTTTTTTTCAAGGCACTAACTTTTTCTCAGTTTTATTAAACAATAGAGATTTTATAAAAAAAAATTGACAAAATCCTAGGTTACTTTACAATTTATTAAAATATTTTAGTTTTGTTTTATTATTTTTATAAGACTGTAATATCAGTATAGGTATAGATTCATTACTAATTGTATATCTTAACATACTAAGAAGGTTAGGTTAGGTTGTGGTTTTCTATTCAGCTTTTCAAGGTAAACTCATATATTCACAATAAATTAGTATGCCACATATGCACTTATTCATAAGAAATATATTGACTATAAGCAAGTGCGAGAACGGGTTGCAGAAGTGATATACGAGTGGCAGAAAGAGGCCTACGTTTTGGAATTCAAGTGTGGTGCTAACCATACCTGGCGGCTATCTTAATGTTATCTTGAGATGGTTTCGGGGCTTAGCGTCCCCGCGGCCCGGTCCTCGACCAGGCCTCCTTTATGTTATACTTCCCTAGGAAGCAACCAATAGCAGATGTCCATATCCCAGACACGTATTTACGGCTAGGTAACAGGGGCATCAGGGTGTAAGAAACTCTGTCCATTTGCTTCCGCCTCCACCGGGGATCGAACCCCGAACCTTAAGACTATGAATCCGAACACTGTCCACCCAGCTGTTAGGCCCTATTCAGGGGCATTCAAAGAGTTAAAGGAGGAATAGAAGGCTATACTACAGGCTCAAGGCCTTTCCCAGTATTTATAGCTAAGTGGATTAGTGTGCTGGGCAACATGAATATTATCGTGTACTAATATTATTAATCAACAAACAATAAAGAAAATATATATATAAACAGAGAAGTAAGATATATTCTTTTGGGTGAGTATCCTCCCAGAGCGCCAGCTATGTAGCAGAGATGGCAGGAAGTTATGATAAATGTGACCAGTGTAATTGTGCTGTGGGGCCCAGGTCCAAACATCCAACCACATGCGAGGGTTGCAAGTTTGTATATGACGGCTTGTGTCTCATGATCTCGGTCCCCTTGTGTGAGACATACACCAACAGTCCCCTTGTGTGAGACATACACCAACGGTGGCCTTGTGTGAGACATACACCAACGGTGGCCTTGTGTGAGACATACACCAACGGTGGCCTTGTGTGAGACATACACCAACGGTCACCTTGTGTGAGACATACACCAACGGTGGCCTTGTGTGAGACATACACCAACGGTGGCCTTGTGTGAGACATACATCAACGGTGGCCTTGTGTGAGACATACACCAACGGTCCCCTTGTGTGAGACATACACCAACGGTCACCTTGTGTGAAACATACACCAACGGTGGCCTTGTGTGAGACATACACCAACGGTGGCCTTGTGTGAGACATACACCAACGGTCACCTTGTGTGAGGCATACACCAACGGTGGCCTTGTGTGAGACATACACCAACGGTGGCCTTGTGTGAGACATATACCAACGGTCACCTTGTGTGAGACATACACCAACGGTCACCTTGTGTGAGACATACCCCAACGGTCACCGTGTGTGAGACATACACCAACGGTGGCCTTGGGTGAGACATACACCAACGGTCACCTTGTGTGAGACATACACCAACGGTCACCTTGTGTGAGACATACACCAACGGTCACCTTGTGTGAGACATACACCAACGGTCACCTTGTGTGAGACATACACCAACGGTGGCCTTGGGTGAGACATACACCAACGGTCACCTTGTGTGAGACATACACCAACGGTCACCTTGTGTGGGACATACACCAACGGTGGCCTTGTGTGAAACATACACCAACGGTCACATTGGGTGAGACATACCCCAACGGTCACCTTGTGTGAGACATACACCAACGGTGGCCTTGGGTGAGACATACACCAACGGTCACCTTGTGTGAGACATACACCAACGGTCACCTTGTGTGAGACATACACCAACGGTCACCTTGTGTGAGACATAAACCAACGGTCACCTTGTGTGAGACATACACCAACGGTGGCCTTGTGTGAGACATACACCAACGGTCGCCTTGTGTTAGACATACACCAACGGTCCCCTTGTGTGAGACATACACCAACGGTCACCTTGTGTGAGGCATACACCAACGGTGGCCTTGTGTGAGACATACACCAACGGTCCCCTTGTGTGAGACAGACACCAACGGTCACCTTGTGTGAGGCATACACCAACGGTGGCCTTGTGTGAGACATACACCAACGGTCCCCTTGTGTGAGACATACACCAACGGTCACCTTGTGTGAGGCATACACCAACGGTGGCCTTGTGTGAGACATACACCAACGGTCACCTTGTGTGAGACATACACCAATGGTGGCCTTGTGTGAGACATACACCAACGGTGGCCTTGTGTGAGACATATACCAACGGTCACCTTGTGTGAGACATACACCAACGGTCACCTTGTGTGAGACATACCCCAACGGTCACCGTGTGTGAGACATACACCAACGGTGGCCTTGGGTGAGACATACACCAACGGTCACCTTGTGTGAGACATACACCAACGGTCACCTTGTGTGAGACATACACCAACGGTCACCTTGTGTGAGACATACACCAACGGTCACCTTGTGTGAGACATACACCAACGGTGGCCTTGGGTGAGACATACACCAACGGTCACCTTGTGTGAGACATACACCAACGGTCACCTTGTGTGGGACATACACCAACGGTGGCCTTGTGTGAAACATACACCAACGGTCACATTGGGTGAGACATACCCCAACGGTCACCTTGTGTGAGACATACACCAACGGTGGCCTTGGGTGAGACATACACCAACGGTCACCTTGTGTGAGACATACACCAACGGTCACCTTGTGTGAGACATACACCAACGGTCACCTTGTGTGAGACATAAACCAACGGTCACCTTGTGTGAGACATACACCAACGGTGGCCTTGTGTGAGACATACACCAACGGTCGCCTTGTGTTAGACATACACCAACGGTCCCCTTGTGTGAGACATACACCAACGGTCACCTTGTGTGAGGCATACACCAACGGTGGCCTTGTGTGAGACATACACCAACGGTCCCCTTGTGTGAGACAGACACCAACGGTCACCTTGTGTGAGGCATACACCAACGGTGGCCTTGTGTGAGACATACACCAACGGTCCCCTTGTGTGAGACATACACCAACGGTCACCTTGTGTGAGGCATACACCAACGGTGGCCTTGTGTGAGACATACACCAACGGTCACCTTGTGTGAGACATACACCAATGGTGGCCTTGTGTGAGACATACACCAACGGTCCCCTTGTGTGAGGCATACACCAACGGAGGCCTTGTGTGAGACATACACCAACGGTCACCGTGTGTGAGACATACACCAACGGTGGCCTTGTGTGAAACATACACCAACAGTGGCCTTGTGTGAGACATACACCAACGGTCACCTTGTGTGAGACATACACCAACGGTGGCCTTGTGTGAGACATACACTAACGGTCACCTTGTGTAAGACATACACCAACGGTCCCCTTGTGTGAGACATACACCAACGGTCACCTTGTGTGAGACATACACCAACGGTGGCCTTGTGTGAGACATACACCAACGGTGGCCTTGTGTGAGACATACACCAACGGTCACCTTGTGTGAGGCATACACCAACGGTGGCCTTGTGTGAGACATACACCAACGGTCACCTTGTGTGAGGCATACACCAACGGAGGCCTTGTGTGAGACATACACCAACGGTCACCTTGTGTGAGACATACACCAACGGTGGCCTTGTGTGAGACATACCCCAACGGTCACCTTGTGTGAGACATACACCAACGGTGGCCTTGGGTGAGACATACACCAACGGTCACCTTGTGTGAGACATACACCAACGGTCACCTTGTGTGAGACATACACCAACGGTCACCTTGTGTGAGACATACACCAACGGTCATCTTGTGTGCGACATACACCAACGGTGGCCTTGGGTGAGACATACACCAACGGTCACCTTGTGTGAGACATACACCAACGGTCACCTTGTGTGAGACATACACCAACGGTGGCCTTGTGTGAAACATACACCAACGGTCACGTTGTGTGAGACATACACCAACGGTCACCTTGTGTGAGACATACACCAACTGTCACCTTGTGTGAGACATACACCAACGGTCACCTTGTGTGAGACATACACCAACGGTCACCTTGTGTGAGACATACACCAACGGTGGCCTTGTGTGAAACATACACCAACGGTCACGTTGTGTGAGACATACACCAACGGTCACCTTGTGTGAGACATACACCAACTGTCACCTTGTGTGAGACATACACCAACGGTCACCTTGTGTGAGACATACACCAACGGTCACCTTGTGTGAGACATACACCAACGGTGGCCTTGTGTGAGACATACACCAACGGTCGCCTTGTGTTAGACATACACCAACGGTCACCTTGTGTGAGACATACACCAACTGTCACCTTGTGTGAGACATACACCAACGGTCACCTTGTGTGAGACATACACCAACGGTGGTCTTGTGTGAGACATACACCAACGGTGGCCTTGTGTGAGACATACACCAACGGTGGCCTTGGGTGAGACATACACCAACGGTCACCTTGTGTGAGACATACACCAACGGTCACCTTGTGTGAGACATACACCAACGGTCACCTTGTGTGAGACATACACCAGCGGTGGCCTTGTGTGAGCCATACACCAACGGTCACCTTGTGTGAGACATACACCAACGGTGGCCTTGTGTGAGACATACACCAACGGTCACCTTGTGTGAGACATACACCAACGGTCACCTTGTGTGAGACATACACCAACGGTGGCCTTGTGTGAGACATACACCAACGGTGGCCTTGTGTGAGACATACACCAACGGTCACCTTGTGTGAGACATACACCAACGGTCACCTTGTGTGAGACATACACCAACGGTCACCTTGTGTGAGACATACACCAACTGTCACCTTGTATGAGACATACACCAACGATCACCTTGTATGAGACATACACCAACGGTGGCCTTGTGTGAGACATACACCAACGGTGCCTTGTGTGAGACATACACCAACGGTCAGCTTGTGCGAGACATACACCAACGGTCACCTTGTGTGAGACATACACCAACGGTGCCTTGTGTGAGACATACACCAACGGTCACCTTGTGCGAGACATACACCAACGGTCACCTTGTGTGAGACATACACCAACGGTCACCTTGTGTGAGACATACACCAACGGTCACCTTGTGTGAAACATACACCAACGGTGGCCTTGTGTGAGACATACACCAACGGTGGCCTTGTGTGAGACATACACCAACGGTCACCTTGTGTGAGGCATACACCAACGGTGGCCTTGTGTGAGACATACACCAACGGTGGCCTTGTGTGAGACATATACCAACGGTCACCTTGTGTGAGACATACACCAACGGTCACCTTGTGTGAGAAATACCCCAACGGTCACCGTGTGTGAGACATACACCAACGGTGGCCTTGGGTGAGACATACACCAACGGTCACCTTGTGTGAGACATACACCAACGGTCACCTTGTGTGAGACATACACCAACGGTCACCTTGTGTGAGACATACACCAACGGTCACCTTGTGTGAGACATACACCAACGGTGGCCTTGGGTGAGACATACACCAACGGTCACCTTGTGTGAGACATACACCAACGGTCACCTTGTGTGGGACATACACCAACGGTGGCCTTGTGTGAAACATACACCAACGGTCACATTGGGTGAGACATACCCCAACGGTCACCTTGTGTGAGACATACACCAACGGTGGCCTTGGGTGAGACATACACCAACGGTCACCTTGTGTGAGACATACACCAACGGTCACCTTGTGTGAGACATACACCAACGGTCACCTTGTGTGAGACATAAACCAACGGTCACCTTGTGTGAGACATACACCAACGGTGGCCTTGTGTGAGACATACACCAACGGTCGCCTTGTGTTAGACATACACCAACGGTCCCCTTGTGTGAGACATACACCAACGGTCACCTTGTGTGAGGCATACACCAACGGTGGCCTTGTGTGAGACATACACCAACGGTCCCCTTGTGTGAGACATACACCAACGGTCACCTTGTGTGAGGCATACACCAACGGTGGCCTTGTGTGAGACATACACCAACGGTCCCCTTGTGTGAGACATACACCAACGGTCACCTTGTGTGAGGCATACACCAACGGTGGCCTTGTGTGAGACATACACCAACGGTCACCTTGTGTGAGACATACACCAATGGTGGCCTTGTGTGAGACATACACCAACGGTCCCCTTGTGTGAGGCATACACCAACGGAGGCCTTGTGTGAGACATACACCAACGGTCACCGTGTGTGAGACATACACCAACGGTGGCCTTGTGTGAAACATACACCAACGGTCACGTTGTGTGAGACATACACCAACGGTCACCTTGTGTGAGACATACACCAACTGTCACCTTGTGTGAGACATACACCAACGGTCACCTTGTGTGAGACATACACCAACGGTCACCTTGTGTGAGACATACACCAACGGTGGCCTTGTGTGAAACATACACCAACGGTCACGTTGTGTGAGACATACACCAACGGTCACCTTGTGTGAGACATACACCAACTGTCACCTTGTGTGAGACATACACCAACGGTCACCTTGTGTGAGACATACACCAACGGTCACCTTGTGTGAGACATACACCAACGGTGGCCTTGTGTGAGACATACACCAACGGTCGCCTTGTGTTAGACATACACCAACGGTCACCTTGTGTGAGACATACACCAACTGTCACCTTGTGTGAGACATACACCAACGGTCACCTTGTGTGAGACATACACCAACGGTGGTCTTGTGTGAGACATACACCAACGGTGGCCTTGTGTGAGACATACACCAACGGTGGCCTTGGGTGAGACATACACCAACGGTCACCTTGTGTGAGACATACACCAACGGTCACCTTGTGTGAGACATACACCAACGGTCACCTTGTGTGAGACATACACCAGCGGTGGCCTTGTGTGAGCCATACACCAACGGTCACCTTGTGTGAGACATACACCAACGGTGGCCTTGTGTGAGACATACACCAACGGTCACCTTGTGTGAGACATACACCAACGGTCACCTTGTGTGAGACATACACCAACGGTGGCCTTGTGTGAGACATACACCAACGGTGGCCTTGTGTGAGACATACACCAACGGTCACCTTGTGTGAGACATACACCAACGGTCACCTTGTGTGAGACATACACCAACGGTCACCTTGTGTGAGACATACACCAACTGTCACCTTGTATGAGACATACACCAACGATCACCTTGTATGAGACATACACCAACGGTGGCCTTGTGTGAGACATACACCAACGGTGCCTTGTGTGAGACATACACCAACGGTCAGCTTGTGCGAGACATACACCAACGGTCACCTTGTGTGAGACATACACCAACGGTGCCTTGTGTGAGACATACACCAACGGTCACCTTGTGCGAGACATACACCAACGGTCACCTTGTGTGAGACATACACCAACGGTCACCTTGTGTGAGACATACACCAACGGTCACCTTGTGTGAAACATACACCAACGGTGGCCTTGTGTGAGACATACACCAACGGTGGCCTTGTGTGAGACATACACCAACGGTCACCTTGTGTGAGGCATACACCAACGGTGGCCTTGTGTGAGACATACACCAACGGTGGCCTTGTGTGAGACATATACCAACGGTCACCTTGTGTGAGACATACACCAACGGTCACCTTGTGTGAGAAATACCCCAACGGTCACCGTGTGTGAGACATACACCAACGGTGGCCTTGGGTGAGACATACACCAACGGTCACCTTGTGTGAGACATACACCAACGGTCACCTTGTGTGAGACATACACCAACGGTCACCTTGTGTGAGACATACACCAACGGTCACCTTGTGTGAGACATACACCAACGGTGGCCTTGGGTGAGACATACACCAACGGTCACCTTGTGTGAGACATACACCAACGGTCACCTTGTGTGGGACATACACCAACGGTGGCCTTGTGTGAAACATACACCAACGGTCACATTGGGTGAGACATACCCCAACGGTCACCTTGTGTGAGACATACACCAACGGTGGCCTTGGGTGAGACATACACCAACGGTCACCTTGTGTGAGACATACACCAACGGTCACCTTGTGTGAGACATACACCAACGGTCACCTTGTGTGAGACATAAACCAACGGTCACCTTGTGTGAGACATACACCAACGGTGGCCTTGTGTGAGACATACACCAACGGTCGCCTTGTGTTAGACATACACCAACGGTCCCCTTGTGTGAGACATACACCAACGGTCACCTTGTGTGAGGCATACACCAACGGTGGCCTTGTGTGAGACATACACCAACGGTCCCCTTGTGTGAGACATACACCAACGGTCACCTTGTGTGAGGCATACACCAACGGTGGCCTTGTGTGAGACATACACCAACGGTCCCCTTGTGTGAGACATACACCAACGGTCACCTTGTGTGAGGCATACACCAACGGTGGCCTTGTGTGAGACATACACCAACGGTCACCTTGTGTGAGACATACACCAATGGTGGCCTTGTGTGAGACATACACCAACGGTCCCCTTGTGTGAGGCATACACCAACGGAGGCCTTGTGTGAGACATACACCAACGGTCACCGTGTGTGAGACATACACCAACGGTGGCCTTGTGTGAAACATACACCAACAGTGGCCTTGTGTGAGACATACACCAACGGTCACCTTGTGTGAGACATACACCAACGGTGGCCTTGTGTGAGACATACACTAACGGTCACCTTGTGTAAGACATACACCAACGGTCCCCTTGTGTGAGACATACACCAACGGTCACCTTGTGTGAGACATACACCAACGGTGGCCTTGTGTGAGACATACACCAACGGTGGCCTTGTGTGAGACATACACCAACGGTCACCTTGTGTGAGGCATACACCAACGGTGGCCTTGTGTGAGACATACACCAACGGTCACCTTGTGTGAGGCATACACCAACGGAGGCCTTGTGTGAGACATACACCAACGGTCACCTTGTGTGAGACATACACCAACGGTGGCCTTGTGTGAGACATACCCCAACGGTCACCTTGTGTGAGACATACACCAACGGTGGCCTTGGGTGAGACATACACCAACGGTCACCTTGTGTGAGACATACACCAACGGTCACCTTGTGTGAGACATACACCAACGGTCACCTTGTGTGAGACATACACCAACGGTCATCTTGTGTGCGACATACACCAACGGTGGCCTTGGGTGAGACATACACCAACGGTCACCTTGTGTGAGACATACAGCAACGGTCACCTTGTGTGAGACATACACCAACGGTGGCCTTGTGTGAAACATACACCAACGGTCACGTTGTGTGAGACATACACCAACGGTCACCTTGTGTGAGACATACACCAACTGTCACCTTGTGTGAGACATACACCAACGGTCACCTTGTGTGAGACATACACCAACGGTCACCTTGTGTGAGACATACACCAACGGTCACCTTGTGTGAGACATACACCAACGGTGGCCTTGTGTGAGACATACACCAACGGTCGCCTTGTGTTAGACATACACCAACGGTCACCTTGTGTGAGACATACACCAACTGTCACCTTGTGTGAGACATACACCAACGGTGGTCTTGTGTGAGACATACACCAACGGTGGCCTTGTGTGAGACATACACCAACGGTGGCCTTGGGTGAGACATACACCAACGGTCACCTTGTGTGAGACATACACCAACGGTCACCTTGTGTGAGACATACACCAACGGTCACCTTGTGTGAGACATACACCAGCGGTGGCCTTGTGTGAGCCATACACCAACGGTCACCTTGTGTGAGACATACACCAACGGTGGCCTTGTGTGAGACATACACCAACGGTCACCTTGTGTGAGACATACACCAACGGTCACCTTGTGTGAGACATACACCAACGGTGGCCTTGTGTGAGACATACACCAACGGTGGCCTTGTGTGAGACATACACCAACGGTCACCTTGTGTGAGACATACACCAACGGTCACCTTGTGTGAGACATACACCAACGGTCACCTTGTGTGAGACATACACCAACTGTCACCTTGTATGAGACATACACCAACGATCACCTTGTATGAGACATACACCAACGGTGGCCTTGTGTGAGACATACACCAACGGTGCCTTGTGTGAGACATACACCAACGGTCAGCTTGTGCGAGACATACACCAACGGTCACCTTGTGTGAGACATACACCAACGGTGCCTTGTGTGAGACATACACCAACGGTCACCTTGTGCGAGACATACACCAACGGTCACCTTGTGTGAGACATACACCAACGGTCACCTTGTGTGAGACATACACCAACGGTCACCTTGTGTGAGACATACACCAACGGTCACCTTCTGTGAGACATACACCAACGGTCACCTTGTGTGAAACATACACCAACGGTCACCTTGTGTGAGACATACACCAACGGTGGCCTTGTGTGAGCCATACACCAACGGTGGCCTTGTATGAGCCATACACCAACGGTGGCCTTGTGTGAGACATACACCAACGGTCACCTTGTGTGAGACATACACCAACGGTGGCCTTGGGTGAGACATACACCAACGGTCGCCTTGTGTGAGACATACACCAACGGTCACCTTGTGTGAGACATACACCAACGGTCACCTTGTGTGAAACATACACCAACGGTCACCTTGTGTGAGACATACACCAACGGTGGCCTTGTGTGAGCCATACACCAACGGTGGCCTTGTGTGAGCCATACACCAACGGTCACCTTGTGTGAGACATACACCAGCTGTCACCTTGTGTGAGACATACACCAACGGTGGCCTTGTGTGAGACATACACCAACGGTGGCCTTGTGTGAGACATACACCAACGGTCACCTTGTGTGAGACATACACCAACGGTGGTCTTGTGTGAGACGTACACCAACGGTGGTCTTGTGTGAGACATACACCAACGGTGGCCTTGTGTGAGACATGCACCAACGGTCACCTTGTGTGAAACATACACCAACGGTGGCCTTGTGTGAGACATACACCAACGGTGGCCTTGTGTGAGACATACACCAACGGTCGCCTTGTGTTAGACATACACCAACGGTCACCTTGTGTGAGACATACACCAACGGTGGTCTTGTGTGAGACATACACCAACGGTCACCTTGTGTGAGACATACACCAACGGTCACCTTTTGTGAGACATACACCAACGGTCACCTTGTGTGAGACATACACCAACGGTGGCCTTGTGTGAGACATACACCAACGGTCACCTTGTGTGAGACATACACCAACGGTCACCTTGTGTGAGACATACACCAACGGTCACCTTGTGTGAGACATACACCAACGGTCACCTTGTGTGAGACATACACCAACGGTCACCTTGTGTGAGACATACACCAACGGTCACCTTGTGTGTGACATACACCAACGGTCACCTTGTGTGAGACATACACCAACGGTCACCTTGTGTGAGACATACACCAACGGTGGCCTTGTGTGAGACATACACCAACGGTCACCTTGTGTGAGACATACACCAACGGTCACCTTGTGTGAGACATACACCAACGGTGGCCTTGTGTGAGACATACACCAACGGTCACCTTGTGTGAGACATACACCAACGGTCACCTTGTGTGAGACATACACCAACGGTCACCTTGTGTGAGACATACACCAACGGTCACCTTGTGTGAGACATACACCAACGGTCACCTTGTGTGAGACATACACCAACGGTCACCTTGTGTGAGACATACACCAACGGTCACCTTGTGTGAGACATACACCAACGGTCACCTTGTGTGAGACATACACCAACGGTCACCTTGTGTGAGACATACACCAACGAGGACACCGAGGGAAAGTGCCTCCTTCACTTTTACTGCAACACTTACAACGATAAACTCCCGATACTTAGAAGTAACTTCCATAATTATGCTGAAGCGATTGATAAGAAAGATAATGAAACAGCTGATGAAAATAATGAGGCGGCAAGTTCTGTGAATAAAGAAGAATCTATTGAAGAGATTGTTGAGGAAATACTCAGTGTGAATAGTGACGCAATAATTAAGGTACAGACTGACGGCCACAAGGCATAGGAAGAGTTGCAGGAGGAACACAAGGTTTTGATATAGCAATTTGTAAATCTTAAACAAACATTATAAAATACACGTAAAGGCTGCCTGTGGCCGACGAGGTGAACCCCGGGGGGGGGGGGGGAGTTGTGACACTCGGGAGGAACTCTGAGAGTGTAGGTGCTCATGTGAGGGATGCAGGTGCTCATGTGAGGGATGCAGGTGCTCATGTGAGGGATGCAGGTGCTCATGAGAGGGATGCAGGTGCTCACGAGAGGGATGCTGGTGATCATGAGAGTGATGCAAGTGCTCATGAGAGGGATGCAGGTGCTCATGAGGGTGGTGCAGGTGCTCATGAGAGGGATGCAGGTGCACATGAGAGGGTTGCAGGTGCTCATGAGAGGAATGCAGGTGCTCATGAGAGGGATACAGGTGCTCATGAGAGGGATGCAGGTGCTCATGAGAGGGATGCAGGTGCTCATGAGAGGGATGCAGGTGCTCATGAGAGGGATGCAGGTGCTCATGAGAGGGATGCTGGTGCTCATGAGAGGGATGCAGGTGCTCATGAGAGGGATGCAGGTGCTCATGAGAGGGATGCAGGTGCTCATGAGAGGGATGCAGGTGCTCATGAGAGGGATGCAGGTGCTCATGAGAGGGATGCTGGTGCTCATGAGAGGGATGCAGGTGCTCATGAGAGGGATGCAGGTGCTCATGAGAGGGATGCTGGTGCTCATGAGAGGGATGCAGGTGCTCATGAGAGGGATGCAGGTGTTCATGATAGGGATGCAGGTGCTCATGGGAGGGATGCAAGTGCTCATGAGAGGGATGCTGGTGCTCATGAGAGTGATGCAGGTGCTCATGAGAGGGATGCAGGTGCTCATGAGAGGGATGCAGGTGCTCATGAGAGGGATGCAGGTGCACATGAGAGGGATGCAGGTGCTCAATAGAGGAATGCTGGTGCTCAATAGATGGATGCAGGTGCTCATGAGAGGGATGCAGGTGTTCATGAGAGGGATGCAGGTGCTCATGGGAGGGATGCAGGTGCTCATGAGAGGGATGCAGGTGCTCATGAGAGGGATGCTGGTGCTCATGAGAGGGATGCAGGTGCTCATGAGAAGGATGCAGGTGCTCATGAGAGGGATGCAGGTGCACATGAGAGGGATGCAGGTGCTCATGAGAGGGATGCAGGTGCTCATGAGAAGGATGCAGGTGCTCATGAGAGGGATGCAGGTGCTCATGGGAGGGATGCAGGTGCTCATGAGAGGGATGCAGGTGCTCATGATAGGGATGCAGGTGCTCATGGGAGGGATGCAGGTGCTCATGAGAGGGATGCAGGTGCTAATGAGAGGGATGCAGGTGCTCATGAGAGGGATGCAGGTGCACATGAGAGGGATGCAGGTGCTCATGAGAGGGATGCAGGTGCTCATGAGAAGGATGCAGGTGCTCATGAGAGGGATGCAGGTGCTCATGAGAGTGATGCAGGTGCTCATGAGAGTGATGCTGGTGCTCATGAGAGGGATGCAGGTGCTCATGGGAGGGATGCAGGTGCTCATGAGAGGGATGCAGGTGCTCATGAGAGGGATGCTGGTGCTCATGAGAGGGATGCAGGTGCTCATGGGAGGGATGCAGGTGCTCATGAGAGGGATGCAGGTGCTCATGATAGGGATGCAGGTGCTCATGGGAGGGATGCAGGTGCTCATGAGAGGGATGCAGGTACTCATGGGAGGGATGCAGGTGCTCATGGGAGGGATGCACGTGCACACGAAAGTGATGCAGGTGCTCATGAGAGGGATGCAGGTGCTCATGAGAGGGATGCAGGTGCTCATGAGAGGGATGCAGGTGCTTATGAGAGGGATGCAGGTGCTCATGAGAGGGATGCAGGTGCTCATGAGAGTGATGCAGGTGCTCATGGGAGGGATGCAGGTGCTCATGAGAGGGACGCTGTTGCTCATGATGATGATGCAGGTGCTCATGAGTGGGATGCAGGTGCTCATGAGTGGGATGCTGGTGCTCATGAGAGGGATGAAGGTGCTCATGGGAGGGATGCAGGTTCTCATGAGAGGGATGCAGGTGCTCATGGGAGGGATGCAGGTGCTCATGAGAGGGACGCTGGTGCTCATGAGGATGATGCAGGTGCTCATGAGAGGGATGCAGGTGCTCATAAGAGGGATGCTGGTGCTCATAAGAGGGATGCAGGTGCTCATGGGAGGGATGCAGGTGCTCATGAGTGGGATGCAGGTGCTCATGAGAGGGATGTAGGTGCTCATGAGAGGGATGCAGGTGCTCATGAGAGGGATGCTGGTGCTCATGAGAAGGATGTAGGTGCTCATGAGAGGGATGCTGGTGCTCATGAGAGGGATGCTGGTGCTCATGAGAAGGATGTAGGTGCTCATGAGAGGGATGCAGGTGCTCATGAGAGGGATGCTGGTGCTCATAAGAGGGATGCTGGTGCTCATGAGAGGGATGCAGGTGCTCATGGGAGGGATGCAGGTGCTCATGAGAGGGATGCAGGTGCTCATGGGAGGGATGCAGGTGCTCATGAGAGGGATGCAGGTGCTCATGAGAGGGATGCAGGTGCTCATGAGAGGGATGAGGTGAAGGACCACTCAGAATGGGGTAAAGAGGTTGATGATGATTGTGACCTCTGGGATCTTTTAAGGAAAAGGGTTGGCTGAGGTGTAAGGGTGATTGTGGTGGAAATGTATCTAGTTTGAATGGCATGAAAGGCGTGTTTCTGTCGATGTCAGTATATGATGAGGTGGTAAAGGGTGGGTGGACAGGAGCAGCAGGTGTAGATAGAACTGGTGACCTCGAGTAGTATAGTCCTAGGTGAGAATTGCCTGTTGTCAAAACGTTTTCTGTGGTGTACAGAGAACCCTCCGCGTAGGCAGGGGAACTATGGAAGATGTACCTGCTGAATGATATGGGAAAAGTGAGGAGTGTTCCATGGTACAAATACTGGGGGAGCCCCTATGAGTGAAGGTGGAACATGGATGACAGAGAGCTTCTGGTGTTCAAGATACATTGGAACTTTTTCAACAAATACACGGATGTTTCCTTGGCAATGGAACATGGAAGAGTTCTCAGAAACACTGTGCTTATTATGGCTTTACATCTTACATGTATAGAGTTCTTACCACTTTAGGCATATATAGTAGCTCTATCTAGATATCAAACATTCTGCTTGTAACTCATTTTGTATGTATGGACTTTTCCCAAAATAAACTATTATTATTATTATTATTATTATTATTATTATTATTATTATTATTATTATTATTATTATTATTATTATTATTATTATTATTATTATTATTATTATTGTTATTATTATTATAACTAGCTGTATCCGGCCACGCGTTGCTGTGGCTCTGCAACACATGTGCATTGCTGAGCACAGCAACCTTCCCCTGTCTCCCAGTCCTCCCCACCATCCCCTCTTCCCCGTCCTCTCGTCCTCCCCACCATCCCCCACTCCAGTGTCCCCACATCCTCCTTACCATTCCCCACTCCACCATCCCCTTGTCCTCCCCATCATCCCCTCGTCCTCCCCACCATCTCCCACTCCCCCATCCCCTCATCCTCCCTTCCATTCCCCCCTCCCTCATCCTCCCCACCATCCCTCACTCCCCTTTCCTCTTGTCCTCCGCACCATTCTTCATTCCCCTGTCCCCTCGTCCCCACCATTCCCAACTCACCCCGTCCCCTCGTATTCCCCACCATTACCCCCTCCCCTGTCCCCTCATCCTCCCCACCATCCCCCACTCCCGTCCCCTCGTCCTCCCCACCATCCCCCACTCCCATCCCCTCATCTTCCCCACCATCCCCCACTCCCGTCCCCTCATCCTCCCCACCATCCCCCACTCCCGTCCCCTCATCCTCCCCACCATTCCCCACTCCCGTCCCCTCATCCTCCCCATTATCCCCCACTCCCGTCCCCTCATCCTCCCCACCATTCCCCACTCCCGTCTCCTCATCCTCCCCACCATTCCCCACTCCCGTCCCCTCATCCTCCCCACCATCCCCCACTCCCGTTTCCTCATCCTCCCCACCATCCCCCACTCCCGTCCCCTCATCCTCCCCACCATCCCCCACTCCCGTCCCCTCATCCTCCCCACCATTCCCCACTCCCGTCCCCTCATCCTCCCCACCATTCCCCACTCCCGTCCCCTCATCCTCCCCAACATCCCCCACTCCCGTCCCCTCATCCTCCCCACCATCCCCCACTCCCGTCTCCTCATCCTCCCCACCATTCCCCACTCCCGTCTCCTCATCCTCCCCACCATCCCCCACTCCCGTCTCCTCATCCTCCCCACCATTCCCCACTCCCGTCCCCTCATCCTCCCCACCATCCCCCACTCCCGTCTCCTCATCCTCCCCACCATCCCCCACTCCCGTCCCCTCATCCTCCCCACCATCCCCCACTCCCGTCCCCTCATCCTCCCCACCATCCCCCACTCCCGTCTCCTCATCCTCCCCACCATCCCCCACTCCCGTCTCCTCATCCTCCCCACCATCCCCCACTCCCGTCCCCTCATCCTCCCCACCATCCCCCCACTCCCGTCCCCTCATCCTCCCCACCATCCCCCACTCCCGTCCCCTCATCCTCCCCACCATCCCCCACTCCCGTCCCCTCATCCTCCCCACCATCCCCCACTCCCGTCCCCTCATCCTCCCCACCATCCCCCACTCCCGTCCCCTCATCCTCCCCACCATCCCCCACTCCCGTCCCCTCATCCTCCCCACCATTCCCCACTCCCGTCTCCTCATCCTCCCCACCATCCCCCACTCCCGTCCCCTCATCCTCCCCACCATCCCCCACTCCCGTCCCCTCATCCTCCCCACCATCCCCCACTCCCGTCTCCTCATCCTCCCCACCATCCCCCACTCCCGTCCCCTCATCCTCCCCACCATCCCCCACTCCCGTCCCCTCATCCTTCCCACCATCCCCCACTCCCGTCCCCTCATCCTCCCCACCATTCCCCACTCCCGTCCCCTCATCCTCCCCACCATCCCCCACTCCCGTCCCCTCATCCTCCCCACCATTCCCCACTCTCTCGTCCGATACAGCTCAATTCCAACGCAATGTCACACAAAATAATTAAATCAAAATTAAAATAAATGGAATTCTATGAAATTTCAATTTGTCAATGCAATTGGAAACATTGAAATGGAATAGTAACATATATAGTATAGCGGGTGTTGCTCTTACGTGCAACAGATGGCGCTGTTTCTTAAAAAATGAATGGTTTTACCTGTGACAGGTGTGGCATTTATACTTATACGTACAGAATGAATGGTGTAGAAACAACAAAGCTGAATTTCAACGCAATGTCACGGAAAATAATTAAATTAAAATGAAAATAAATCGAAATCTATGAAAATTCTATTTATCAGTGCAGTCTGAAACATTGAAATGGAATCGTAACATATTTAGTATAGCCTCTGTTGCTATTATGAGCAACAGGTGGCGCTCTTAACCCTCCCAAAAAAATGCTTTTACCTGTCACAAGTGTGGTATCTATATAGTAGGTATATAAAAACACTCATGTATTCGAATGGAACGTTGTGTCAAAATTTCAAAGCAATCTGGAAAGAACTTTTGGAAATTACAGCGTGTGTTGCTGTTTTTTCCTGTCATAGGTGAAGCATGAATATAGTAGGTATACAAAAACGTGCGCCTATTCGAATGCAACATTGTGTCAAAATTTCAAAGGAATCGGTAAAGAGGTTTCGATGATTTCCCTCACATGAAAAATGCAGTTTTTTTTTTTAAAGTATGTTTTTGTCCCATCACAGACGTGACATCTATATAGTATGTATATATAAACCCGCTCGGATGCGAAAAGAACGTTGTGTGATAATTTCAAAGCAATCAGTGAAGATGTTGGTGTATGGGGTGGTGGAGGGAGAGGGTAAGCAGTGATGGGATGTTGGTGTATGGGGTGGTGGAGGGAGAGGGTAAGCAGTGATGGGATGTTGGTGTATGGGGTGGAGGAGAGTGAGGGTAAGCAGTGATGGGATGTTGGTGTATGGGGTGGAGGAGAGTGAGGGTAAGCAGTGATGGGATGTTGGTGTATGGGGTGGTGGAGGGAGAGGGTAAGCAGTGATGGGATGTTGGTGTATGGGGTGGTGGAGGGTGAGGGTAAGCAGTGATGGGATGTTGGTGTATGGGGTGGTGGAGAGTGAGGGTAAGCAGTGATGGGATGTTGGTGTATGGGGTGGTGGAGGGAGAGGGTAAGCAGTGATGGGATGTTGGTGTATGGGCTGGTGGAGAGTGAGGGTAACCAGTGATGGGATGTTGGTGTATGGGGTGGAGGAGGGAGAGGGTAAGCAGTGATGGGATGTTGGTGTATGGGGTGGTGGAGGGAGAGGGTAAGCAGTGATGGGATGTTGGTGTATGGGGTGGTGGAGGTTGAGGGTAAGCAGTGATGGGATGTTGGTGTATGGGGTGGTGGAGAGTGAGGGTAAGCAGTGATGGGATGTTGGTGTATGGGGTGGTGGAGGGAGAGGGTAAGCAGTGATGGGATGTTGGTGTATGGGCTGGTGGAGAGTGAGGGTAACCAGTGATGGGATGTTGGTGTATGGGCTGGTGGAGAGTGAGGGTAAGCAGTGATGGGATGTTGGTGTATGGGCTGGTGGAGAGTGAGGGTAAGCAGTGATGGGATGTTGGTGTATGGGGTGGAGGGTGAGGGTAAAGAGTGATGGATGTTGGTGTATGGGGTGGAGGAGAGTGAGGGTAAAGAGTGATGGATGTTGGTGCATGGGGTGGTGAAGAGAGGGGAAAAGTAGTGATGGGATGTAGGTAAGGAATATTAGGATGATTTTGAGCTGCACTGGAGTAGGACACAGAGGTATGATGGGTGCGCTGATTGAAAGGAAGTTGATGTGCAGCATTTGTGTTGTTAGTGGGAGATGGATGTTGATGATGGTTAGATCCAAGGGCTTTCAGGGCTTGTTTCCTACGTGGGCATTGTTTGTCTACAGCACTGTGAGGGCCTTGACAATTGGCGCAGTTGAGGGATCTGCAGGGGGACATTTTCACCACAAGTGTCTAGGAGCAGAGCATTTTGAGCAGATTTATTGTAGTGCTTTACATTACGTACTTACCTATTTGTACTTGCCTAATTGTGCTTGTGGGGGTTGAGCTCTGGCTCTTTGGTTCCGCCTCTCAACTGTCAATCAACTAATGTACAGGTTCCCGAGCCTTCTGGGCTCTATCATATCTACACTTGAAACTGTGTACGGAGTCAGCCTCCACCACATCACTGTCTAATGCATTCCATTTGTCTATTACTCTGACACTGAAAATATTCTTTCTAACGTCTCTATGGCCCATTTGGGCACTCAATTTCCACGTGTGTCCCTTAATGCGTGTTCCCCTTGTGGTGAATAGCCTGTCTTTATCTACCCTATCAATTCCTCTGAGAATCTTATATGTGGTGATCATGTCCCCTCTATCTCTTCTGTCTCCCAGTGACGTGAGGTTTAATTCCCGTAGTCTCTCCTCTTAGCTCATGCCCCTCAGTTCGGGTACTAGTCTGGTGGCAAACCTTTGAACCTTTTCCAGTTTAGTCTTATGCTTTAATAGATATGGACTCCATGCTGGAGCCACATACTCCAAGATTGGTCTGACATATGTGGTAAGTGGTGGTCCATATGTAGTACACAATGCACGTGTTTCATGTGCGTTGTGATAGCACTTAAAGCACTGAATGAGGGTGAGTTATTTAGTTGGCTTGAGGGAAGAGGAACAGATGCTGGTGTTCAGAACTTTGATTCCTGTCTGTAACTCGCGCCTGTCTGTTAAGTACCTGCCGGAGGCTGCATGGGCACAACTTGCCAGATTTCACTTTCAATCTTGAAATTTCGTGTCTTCTGTAAGGCCATGATTGGTATATGTTTGTTTGTATGTTTATTTGTGTAATTACCCATATGTAGTTAGAGGATAAGAGCTTCAATACTGGTGTCCTGTCTCACCTACTATCTTTCTCATAGGATTTTGAAACTGCTGATGATTTAGCATCCGCACGCGTCTCTAATTTTTTCCGTTTACATTCTACAATTGTGTTCGTAAAAGAGAATTTTCGAACATTCTTCCGGCAACGATGCTTTCTAAGCTGGAGTTTGTAGCTTCGTGATCAAGACTTTACAAGTTTTTAAAATTTCTCCTCATGAACGTGTTCATTCCTATCGAGATTTTGTACATGGTGATCATATCTCCTCTTTTCTTTGTATTAGCGTTTGCACTTTTAACACCTCAAGTTTTTCCTCACCGCTCATATTTGTTTGTTTAGGTTTGAAAGCCATTTAGTAGCGTGTTTTGGTATCTTTTCTGCTGTTGTGCTTTTATATGGTCACCATACAACTGTTATATACTCCACTTTTATATGGTCACCATACAACTGTTATATACTCCACTTTTATATGGACACCATACAACTGTTATATACTCCACTTTTATATGGACACCATACAACTGTTATATACTCCACTTTTATATGGACACCATACAACTGTTATATACTCCACTTTTATATGGACACCATACAACTGTTATATACTCCACTTTTATATGGTCACCATACAACTGTTATATACTCCACTTTTATATGGACACCATACAACTGTTATATACTCCACTTTTATATGGACACCATACAACTGTTATATACTCCACTTTTATATGGACACCATACAACTGTTATATACTCCACTTTTATATGGTCACCATACAACTGTTATATACTCCACTTTTATATGGACACCATACAACTGTTATATACTCCACTTTCACTCACAAGAATGTCGCGAATCATTTATTATTTCCTCATCCATGAATATGAAAACAATTTTGAACATTGTAAAAAGTGTAGTGTAGGCTCCTCTCACAATGCTTTTGATGTAATCCTCTGTTGACAGTTACTATCCAGAACCACCCTTAGATCTCTCTGTCCAGTTCTTTAACTTTTTCACATAACATATAGATTGTTTGTTGCTTATTTTCTCTTATTCTACATTTCATTACGTGGCATTTGTCCTCATTAAATTCCACCAGCCATGTGTTACTCCATTCACTTATTTTGCCTAGGTCATTTTCAAGAGCTTGATAGCCATCTTAGAGCCTTAGAGCCTCTAAGTAGTAAGTTAGAATCATCTACAAACATATTCATGTAACCTGAATTCCTTCCCATAGATGGTTTATATAGACAAAGAACATTACTGGCTCTTGAACTGAACCTTATGGTACTCCACTGGTAACATTTCGCCTGTCTGTTACACTGCATCTGATCAATGCCTTAATTTTTCTGACAGGTTTTTTCATCCACGTGAATAGTCTACTTGTCGGGGTCCCTCTCATTGTTCCAGCTTCGTGTGTGTGTCTATTCTCTCCTAATTAAGGGTTGAGCTTCGGCTCTTTGGTCTCACCTCTCACCTGTCAATCAACTGAAGTCATGAATCTATTGGGCTCTTATCATATCTACTTTTGAAAATATGTATGAAATCTGCCTCTGGCATCACAGCCTAATTCATTGTGTGTGCGCGTACTCACCTAGATGTGAGTACAAACACACACACAGAACCTACGGGGCCTCACGACTTAGTGGACAGCACTCTGGGGTGGTAGTCCTAAGGGTCCGGGTTCGATCCCAGGCAGAGGCAGAAACAGGTGTGTGTGTTTGTTTTTAGAAACGTAAACAATGGAGGCAAGTGAGCTAAAATAGCATGGCGAGGCAGTAGAAATACTTGCTTCCCGTATCTGATGATATTACATTCAATCAGTTCTATTCAATCAATGTATTCAGTTAAGTTCATATATTGTTACCTCCGGTCCATCCATTTATGTTAGGCCTTAACGTTAGATTCAGTTCCTTCAAATATCATAATGCGTAATATTACTTTAGACGAGGTATCTGCCTTAGTCTATAGCTTTACATACAAATCTATATTATTACAGTCAAAATATTTGAATCCCGTCATAACTTTAGTATATCATCAAGCGTGACACAGTTCGTGCCACACTTAAGACAATGGATGTGGAAACTTTTGCAATTATATTAACTTTAGATAGAACATCAGATGTTTTACGTACTTGAAAACGTATAATATTGTACGTATTAATGATTTATAATTTTGACAATGTGTAAAATACTGTAATTCAACTTATGCATAACTATTATACAATCACCAACCATAGGAGCTAACTAGGCCTAACCAAGGCGAAACTAGGTACTTAAAACATGTTTAAATTAATAAAGAATGAACCTACCATGTACGTCCAAACGTCAATGTTCCTCAATGCATTGCTTGGTCAAGTTTAGTACATACTATACCTTGGATTATATTTATATGTAATGGGTTAGAATGTGACCTCGACTATACTGATGCAAGAAGTATTTTTGATACTTACTGACAAGCAGGCAACCCGTGTTGCAGCCAAGACAACCACCTGCAAAAGTGCTCTCATAAAGATGTAAGTCTCCACATTGGTCGAAGACACGGTGAGGAAGCTTACTATTAAGGAGAGAACAGCGCTCATCAGTACACATTTCCTTCGACCGATCCTACACCTTTGTAAAACAGATAATAGGCTTTTGAATTGATGATTTATTTGTATTAAGATATTTTGTACATGACTTACTTCTATTAGACTATTAAATTTATAATTAACTTGTACTAAGCTGCTGTATTTACGATTAATTTTAAATTCTAAAATAATAATGGGAACAACATTAATGAGATAAAGGGAGCAACACTTACAATCTCTTTGCTGCAACACTACAAATATATTTTGTTAATTATATATGTGCTGACAGACATGTTTTAACAAAAGTTTTAAAATACAAATAATCTCTCAAGATAATTAATGATCCTGAATCTCGCATAATTGTTCAGAGTGCTTTGTTGTTTAAAATTTCCAGTCAATCCAAAAAAACTGTCTGAAATGTTTTAACGCACAGTATTAAAGTATTAAAGCAAGAAAACTTACATCAGTAGAACAAAATGTGAACATTGTTGACTGAAACAGTTCATTTGTGTAAGTCTGATCAAATATACTTGCTATAAGTACTATCAATATTGGAGGATGGACTGTGAAACTATGAATTAGAAAATTGATAATTAAGTTATTATGCGTATATTGGGACTAAACATTTGCCTGCAGGTTGCATGAACAAAACATATATTACTGAACTTAATATATCGGTTTAAATAATGAAAAAAGTATTGTTGGCCTGTGATAACTATTAATGTCTTTTGGACGTTGTGTGTCCTGTAAGCGACGAACCCTGTTTATAACTGTTCAGCAAGTTACCTATTCCGTAAGTTATGTTCCAGTAAGTTATGTTCCATTGAATTATGTTCCCTGTAAGTTAGTATTCTGTAAGTTATGCTCGTGTAAGTTATATTCCTGTGAGTTATGTTCCTTGCAAGGTATGTTACCTATAAGTTATATTTCATGTAAGTTATGTTCCTTGTAAGGTATATGTTCCCTGTAAGTTAGGTTCCATATAAGTTACAATACATATAAGTTAGGTTCCATGTAAGTTACAATACTTGTAAGGTATATTCCATGTAAGTTATGTTCCCTGTAAGTTATGTTCCTGTGAATTACGTTCCCTATATGTAAGTTATATTCTATGTAAGTTATGTTCCATGTAAGTTATGTTACCCATAAGCTATATTCCATGTAAGTTATGATCTCTGTAAGTTATGTTTCCTGTAAGTTATGTTACCCATAGGTTATATTCCATGTAAATTATGTTCTCTGTAAGTTATATTACTTGTAAGTTATGTTCCATGTAAGTTATGTTGCCTGTTAGTTATATTCCATGTAAGTTATGTTCCCTGTAAGTTATGTTATCTGTAAGTTATATTCCATGTAAGTTATGTTATTTGTAAGTTATGTTACCTGTTAGTTATATTCCTTGTAAGTTATGTTCCTGTAAGTTATGTTCACTGTAAATGATGTTACCCGTAAGTTATATTCCATGTAAGTTATGTTCCTTGTAAGTTATGTTCCCCATAAGTTATATTCCATATAAGTTATGTTCTCTGAGGGTTATGTTACTGTAATTTATTCCATGTAAGTTTTGTTCCGTGTAAAATATGTTACATGTAAGTTATATTGCATGTAAGTTTTGTTTCTTGTAAGTTATATTCCATGTAAGTTATGTTGTTTGTAATTTATGTTACTGTAAGTTATGTATCCTGTAAGTTATGTTCCATGTAAGGTATGTTCCTGTAAGTTTTTTTCATGTAAGTTCTGTTCCCTGTAAGTTATTTACCATGTAAGTTATGTATCCTTTAAAATATGTTTCTTTACGTTATGTTCCATATAAGTTATCTTCTTGTAAGTTATGTGTCCATTAAGTTATGTATCCTTTAAATTATGTGCTTGTAAGTTATTTTCCAGTTAGCTATGAATCCTTTATGTTACGTTCCTGTAAGTTATGTTCTTGCAAATTTAGTATCCTGTAGGCAATGCTTCTTGTAAGTTATGTCCCCCTGTAAGTTATGTTTCTTGTAAGTTATGTATCCTGTAAATTAGTATTCTGTAAGTTAAAGTAGCTGTGAAAGATGGTCTATCGCATTCCAGCAAAAACAAGCAGCCTTGAATGGGCTTTGATCTGTTGTTATTTGATTTTCACCGAATTCTGTTTTTTTATATATATATAATTTGCATCACTGTATTATTTGCAGGCAAACTTTTTCTAGTAATGAACATATGTTTATTAAACTAGGCCTAAGATTGTATTTAGCCTAGTATGGCTTCTTTAGGCCTAGGACAGTCAAGGCTGTTTCAGTTTTTGTTGTCATTTAGGATTCCACTTTTACAATATGTGGACTTTTTCTGAGTATAACAGTTTATATTACATATATTCCATCCACAGTAGCTATAAGTACTATAATTTCTGGAGGATGGGGTTGTAATATAGCAGTCTATGGGACAGTGTAAATTTATTTTATTCTTTCTATTAATTATTTTTGTGACTTTATTAGTTTATTCATCTTTTGTTCACAATCTCAGGAAACTATTTAATTTAAAAAATCGGCCATTAACCAAGGTATTAACAAGCACTGACCCATATGGCTGGAGCACCACCAGTTACAGGCTGAAGTATCACGAACGCTGAGCCATATGGCTGGAGCACCACCAATTACTGGCTGAAGCATCACAAGCTCTGAGCCATATGGCTGGAGCACCACCAGTTACTGGCTGAAGCATCACGAGCACTGAGCCATATGGCTGGAGCACCATCAGTTACTGGCTGAAGCATCATGAGCACTGAGCCATATAGCTGGAGCACCACCAGTTACTGCCTTAAGTGACACGAGCGCTGAGCCATATGGCTCCACCAGTTACTGGCTGAAACGTCACAAGCGCCGAGCCATATGGCTGGAGCACCACCAGTTACTAGCTGAAGCGTCACGACCGCCGAGCCATATGGCTGGAGCACCACCAGTTACTGGCTGAAGCGTCACGACCGCCGAGCCATATGGCTGGAGCACCACCAGTTACTGACTGAAGCGTCACGACCGCCGAGCCATATGGCTGGAGCTCCACCAGGTACTGGCTGAAGCGTCACGACCGCCGAGCCATATGGCTGGAACTCCACCAGGTACTGGCTGAAGCGTCACGATGCGTTGCGTGTACGTCAACAGAGACTTGACGGACGCGACGCAGCCGAATATCAGCAGTTCCAATTGTTTAAACATTTAAATAAATGTGTCTGGACCTTACTTATGACTTGAGAAATTCCTTTTCACAAAGATGAGGTGTTACGTTGGTCTCAGTAAAACTATTATGCTGAACTTACGTAAAAAAAAAGAAAAAGAAATTTTAGCATCAACGTTGGGCAAACAATACATTGTTCAAGCTACTTAGCAAAAAATTTTAAAATGCCAAATATGCAATGCAAAACCATTGAAAGCTTTTCAGATACAAATTTAACAAATTACCATTAATTAGTCTTACTATCCAAAAGCATACTCTTTAAAGATGCGTTTGAAATCAATGTCGAATTAATTTCCTTCAACAAGAAACTTAGTTCGGATGTACAACATACACAAAGTTTACTTTAGTCAAAGACTATAAGACTAAACAATATTTGGTGGTGGGTCACTAAGCAAGCTGATGACACGGTTTAAGAACAATCCAAAGGTTGAGAGGTGTAAAGCCCAATACCCAAACCTTGTTAACTTACATATCAAACATATAAGAATAGATGATACTGCCAAGAAGGGTTCCGAGTTGGCTTGCTGCTTGAGTGATTCACCGACGTATCATAGTAAACTCAGTACGGTGTTCAAATATATATATATATCGAGTCTTACGCCCCGTTTATCGGTGAATATGCTTTGAAATTTGAATTTAGTCCACCACTTTGTTCAGGACAAAACGTGTCCTGAACACTTACTGAATGGTCAATAAGCTATTAATTATTGTGACCATAATAACCCTTGAGAGGTTTATAGGCTTTAAGCTCAACACCAAGTCAAATTCATAGATTAAAACTAATCCATCGAGACCTAATTACAATGTAACATAAATTGTTACAGTGACATTACACAGCGTCACACTCATAACGAGTACATGGGTCGTTATTGTATCTCAATAACAAATATTCAAGATATATTTTGCAGTTTGTGGTAGAAGGGACCTGATGATCACTTTATAAGTGAGAATATCAAACATGGATTTATTAAATGAGAAAAAATGCTACTAAAAAACAATTTTGAGAAGGAACTTAGGCTAAATGAGAAGTTTAGTCAATATGAGAGAACTCATTTCAACGCAATAGACCAAAATATTTACAAATAACCCAAAGAAAACAACGCACAGGTTTCAGACGGTACATCGCAAAAATACATCACTGACCTGGTTGCATCAATTAAAGCAGCGAAGATGTTTTTGTGTGTGTGTGCAAGGGCACACGGACCGTATGTGTAAGCCTATGTTTTTGTGTAAACATAATTATTAAACATAATTATATGATTTCATTAACACAACTAAAAATAAAATTTAATTGTGGTTGATGTTGTGTTTAAGGCCTATCAATCTCTGGCACTGTTGGGTTATTAAAGCCGTAACTACCTTTCTGAACCGAGAAGCGGGTACACTTCTCTCATATAATGTATCAACTGCTGAAGGGTTAATAAAGCCATGACAATAGTATACGAACCAATCACCATATACTCTTTAGTCCTTAACATAGTCCAGTACTGAAGTAAATTCTCAAGTGAATATACGCCGATAAAAAGGCATACTTATCTGTGCATATATCCCCTATGAATAGTAATTATATATACATGCTGTTTTATTCATCCCAAAACATTACATATATATAACATTATTTCTGTGACAATGGTAGAATCATACTGGGTTAAGTTTAACTGGTGTGATGTGCATGAGAGAATGTCAGCATTGGGCAGAGCAACGGCTGACTCGTTGGCCAGACTCATGTCAAAGTTCAGCTCCGCTGCTGCTCTGTAGTTATATTTTTTATGTTTACATGCAAAGCATGCGAAGAACAAGCAAAATTCGTAAAGAAAAAAAAACGAAAAATAAAGAAAAACACAATACCACATGCCAGAAGGGCCTACAAAACAGTAACATAAGAACATGACAAGCACAAAACCGTAACAGGACACTTAAACATACATTACAAAGGCAAAACACAAAATCAGCCAGGAGGCACAAAAGGAAACACACAACAGACACACGAAACAAAAAGGACAAATCAAGCCAGAAGGGCCACACGGAAAATACATAACTAATACAGACACGCACATAGAACCTAAACACACAGGAACCAGGAACTACAGAACACACAAACATTACACACAGAGTAAACAGACCGGCACACACAGGAGCCGGGAACATAGAAAAATAAAACAGAAAAATAATCAAAAATAGATAATAAAATAAGTAAACAAATACACACTACCACAGGCCGTAGAGCCCAAAACAAACACAGCAAGGGCAGGCGAAGCAACACATGCCACCCCTAGTAGTGTTTGTCAGGAAATTCTGCTACCGGAAACCGTATACAGTACGACTCCCAGCAACGCCACACCTCAGGATGCTCACCATGATGATAACGCTCACGAGGGTGCGCCATAAGATCCGGAACCTCGGACACGAATGTATGCACGCGGGGGACTCAAATAGTTTTCTGGCACAGGGGAAGCGCACCCCTGGACAGGGGCGGCATCAAGGGGGCAGGCAACACAGCAGGCACCACCACGTGATGCGACATGTCAGGGGGTAACATCACAGGGTCGTTCAGGACCCTGTGGTGTTGGACCTGTTGGATGTAACAATATCCACAGGTCCGGGCATCGGTACAGACCACTCCCGGCAGACCTCCTTTCTCAGGACCATCACATCATCCTCACCAGCCACCACAGGAGGAAGGACCCCCCCCCCCCCCTCCCATTGCGGGGAACCCGCTGCAGTAGAATAAACAGGTTAACTTGGAGACAGACACTGTTGTTGGAAAGTTCCAACACTGATACATTCTTGTTGTATCATAATACATTACTGTTGTATACTAAGTACAGTATTTATTAACTCTACTAACTGTAGTACTAATACAAATTAATATTTCCCTATCTGCGCACCATCTGCTAAAATTCTCACCACATCGAGAGGCAGGATTGTGTCAGATATTGTCCAGCAGGACATAATTATTGTCAACATGTTAGAGAATTGATTAATATTCTTAACTTTTATCAGTATTCTTTCTAAGAATTAATCTGATAATATAACCATTAGTGATTCAATAACCCCGAGTTATTAACTAAAATATTACTAAATAACAGTTTTATCTGTTATATCCAAACGCCATGGAGAAAATAGAAATGCTCTCCATTTCTCATTAATAAGAACACTGTTCATAATTAATACCATTTAGCGAGAATATAAACAATATTTAATTCCCTACAATTGCAACCCTATTCTCATTAATGAGAATAGGGTTGTAATTACACGGAAAAGAATTTTCCGTCTTTACTAAATTCGATTGCGAATGCGTGAGAGAGGGCTGAGGGAGAGGAGGCGTAGCGATTCTGTTACTGGACGTATTGGCGACGCCATCGGAAGTACACGAGCGTCCAGGGAGAGGCGAATTTCCAACAATTCTACGATAGGCCCTTGCAGTTAATCGGGCTAGGAGCGTGCAACTGCTCCAGTAGCAATCTAAGGATTGCATCGGTGGACAACCAGCAGGTTAAGTGTTTTCCTATTTTTACTCGAGCTCGTTTAAATTTATTACACACATGTCCGTCGTTATGTTATACCACAAGACCTCCCCAAACACCAAGTACCTCGGCAAGGAATTAGCTCTATTCCTTCTATTGAATACTGATGACACAATATATTTGGTATAGACAATTTGTACATTTAATTGGAATTTCAGCGTGTGTTGAAGCGGCTGTGGTCTCATTATTTTCCCATGCCAGGCTCTTGGTTCACGTGTCCTAGCAAGCACCAGATGACGCCATCACGACTCTGCATCTCCGTTCACTGTCACAGCTAAGCAGCTGACTCAGTTTTAATTTAGTTCTTATTTTATTAAGTGACCGTTGATAACTAATAATTAGCCAGGAATATTTAATTTACGTGATTTAGAAGATAAAGTGCAATTGATAGCCTCATGAACTTTAAATAAGAATAATTTTCTTGTTTTGTCATCATTCAATATTCTTGCTACTAACCAATTTATTTAATGTGTATTTGCTTATATCTTAGTAAGAGTTACTAATTTTATTCGAGGAAGAACCAGCCTCGATGAAGCGTACTGGGAGTACTGTATTTCTGGTATTAACCCCCCATTTTGTGAAGGAAGGGAAGTTTATTCTCGAACAGTAATTTAAGTTACAGTCCATTAATGTTTAAAGATTTACTCTTAATAGTTACATTATCCATAGGCACTGGTATTTCAGTCCTTTTCTATTGTTCATTTATCTGTTTTCCTTTTCAGTAAAATAACTAAATAATATGGTATACTAATTCCATTCACCTGGGCTGTATGAGTATCGAACTGTGGCCCCCCACGCGTGTGAGGGCGAAGCTCTATCAACTGGGCTATGAGTAGTCTTAATAAGGAAACTTTCCAGAAGCAGCATCCTGGTGCTTCTGGATGCCAAATTGGAATTTTCTACTTTCCTTGACTACTACTGAAGCCCACAGTAATTAGTGACCCACGCCCACATCATATAAATTGTCATCCACACTTCCGCGGATATAAACATTTAATTCACCTGGGCGTGTGTCAGTAATACTCTGAGCGTCAGTAGTAGTCAGGGAAAGTTGAAAATTCCAGTTTGGCAGAAGGATGCTGCTTCTGAAAACTTTCCTTATTAAAACTACTCATAGCCCAGTTGTTTATGGGGTCCACGACCACCCATAACGATAGGTATGGGGTCCACTAACACCTGTTGGATGGGTATGGGGTCCACTACCACCTGTTAGATGGGTATGAGGTCCTCTACCACCTGTTAGATGGGTATGGGGTTCACTACCACCTGTTAGATGGGTATGAGGTCCTCTACCAGCTGTTGGATGGGTATGGGGTCCACTACCACCTGTTAGATGGGTATGAGGTCCTCTACCACCTGTTGGATGGGTATGGGGTCCACTACCACCTGTTAGATGGGTATGAGGTCCTCTACCAGCTGTTGGATGGGTATGGGGTCCACTACCACCTGTTAGATGGGTATGAGGTTCTCTACCACCTGTTGGATGGGTATGGGGTCCACTACCATCTGTTGGATGGGTATAGGGTCCACTCCCACCAGTTGGATGGGTATGGGGTCCGCTACCACCTGTTAGATGGGTATGGGGTCCACTACTGCCTACAGAATGGGTATGGGGCTCACTACCACCCACTGGATGCGTTATGGGTCCACTACTGCCCACAGGATTTGTATGGGGTTCACTACCACCCTTAGGATGGGTATGGGGCTCACCTCCACCAACTGTATGGATATGGGGTTCCTTACAGCCCACAGGATGGGTATATGGTTCACTGCTGTCCACAGGATGGGTATGGGGTACATTACCGCCCCCAGGATAGGTATGGGGGTTCAGAACCGCCCACAGGGTGGCATGGGTCCACTACAAGCTGATGGAAGAGTATTGGGTCCTCTACCACATCTTGGATGGATAAGGGGGTCCACTACCACCTGTAGGATAGGTATGGGACCCAAAACTGCCCATATGATGGTTATGGGGCCCAAAATTGCCCATAGAATGGGTATGGGGTCCAAAACTGCCCATAGGATGGGTATGGTGTCCACTACCATCTTCAGTATG
>NC_091160.1:37668495-37880995 GCF_040958095.1 Procambarus clarkii | reverse complement strand
ACAACTTTCACATATTCGAGTATGAATGCCAAACAATGTTTATTAAAACATACAAGAAAGTTCATTAATTGAAAATACCCCATATTCATTGTCATTAACTTAAACTTCAATTATCTCTAAAACAGGAATTTTAACTTTGAGACCTAACTAAAAATTCAGTTTCTGACCGATTCTCACCATGTTTACATTTTATGTACAAAGTTCTTAGTTCTAAGGTTTCCTTGCCATCGTTTTTTTTGTTTTGTTTTTTTGAGATATATACAAGAGTTGTTACATTCTTGTAGAGCCACTAGTACGCGTAGCGTTTCGGGCAAGTCCCTGGAATACGATCCCCGCCGCGAAGAATCGTTTTTACAACCAAGTACACATTTTACTGTTGCGTTAAACAGAGGCTACAGTTAAGGATTTGCGCCCAGTCAATCCTCCCCGGCCAGGATACGATCCCATGACAAAGCGCTCGCGGAACGCAAGGCAAGTGTCTTACCACTTCACCACGGAGACTGGTTTAGTTATAAAGCCATAATATTTGGAGTTATAAGTATTTTGTGTATTAATTTGACACATACATGGATGGCCACATTCAAAAAATGATTTACAGTAAACTATACTTTTAAACAATAATTTTCTGCAAGGAATATGAACGTTATATGCCAATCTGAGACCATAATGAATTAAACAACAATTGGTGACATTTTAAGGTATTAGTTACTAATTTGAAGTTGTGAATGTCGGAAAATCCGACACCATTTAATAATAATATCATACAGACAGATAAGAGCTGCTGTATTACCAACAAGTTACCCATAGAAAACGTAACTTGTAGTGGAATTACCGTCTAAAGAAAACGGGATATCATCACCACATACTATTATAATTCACCAGCTATTCTGCTGGGAATTATTCTTAAATACATAAGTCTTTGGACTTTACCATCATAAAACATCTTATATAAATTAACTTAATTATCAATATTAAAGTAGAGTAAATGTGACCCTTCTATCACGTTCTGAAATCTGGACAAAGTAGGCCAGGCGTCAGTGGGGAAGGAGGGCAGCCACCATTGTTATTGAGACCAGAGGCTCACACGGGAGCAAATTCGGCTCCTGTTAAATTTACTTGGACGTAGTGTTATGGAACCCAAAGGTGTACCATTGTCAACACGCTGTCTACAAATACAAGTTAAGTGTCTATCCGA
Source organism: Procambarus clarkii (assembly GCF_040958095.1). NCBI lineage: Eukaryota > Metazoa > Arthropoda > Malacostraca > Decapoda > Cambaridae > Procambarus > Procambarus clarkii. The sequence goes on along the minus strand of NC_091160.1, from coordinate 37,879,800 downwards.
AACCCGTTTATCATTCATTTATGGCCATTAATGTCAGGATATAGGGTTAGCCGGTTAGAACGCGAAATCGCCTCATACTAAAGGTAATTAAGCCAGGTCTTTCATGTTCCATGTACTGTATACAGTTTTCTCTGAAATACTTGTCATATATAGGTTTCTGGCTTCACAGCTAGCGCACTTTTGACAGGTCAAGACGAGGATGCAAGATTATGTGCACCAGTTACTGGGTGATAGAAGCTACCTCAAAGAGGATAATTTGGTGTCTACACTCTAGTTATACCTGGTGGACTAACCTGCTGTACTATAAGAGAAGGAACCTCATCAATGTATGTAGCTATTACTGTAGTTTGATTGGCTGCATATATATTAATTTAATAAACCCCCCCTAATGTGTAGAGGATCGATTTGTGAGATTATGAGATTATTGCAGAAATACAGTCCACTTATCATTATACAAATTGCTATCGAAGTATATAAATTAACGTAAATATAAATTCATATAAATTAAATAAATATAAATCTCACAGGTCGGTTCCCACATTATTTGGTCATCTTCGAACCGGATGACGGATTATTTGATCCTTTGAACCCACATTTGGTCATCTTAGTACCGGATGAACCAGTTATCCAGTGGATTCATTAAATATACTAGTGCAGTGTTATTTAAACAAAGGCCAGCCAGTCAAAGACAGCGGCGAAGCCTCGTGGGAGCTCAGGAGCCTCCCTCAGCCCAGTTCAGCCTTCGTCAGCGGTTTCATGCACACCCACAGATATTTGGTGGCGTGTTATTTCGTGAAATGACAGCGCTAATATAGAATCCAGCCAAATTAGTGACTGTGTCTTCGCGAGATTGTTCACGGATTTCGTGGTGTTACATTTCGCGAGAGATTATCTACGAATTTTGTGGACTTTATTTCGCGAGGTCACTAATAATATTTAATACTTCTAGATAATATTAGAAGTTTCATAGAGGCTAATTAAGAGGCTATTATCAATAATTGTGTATATTATTTCTCCAAAATAGAGAATTATTTAATATATATTGCACTAGTGATCACAGTATAATATTTACTAATTGCCAACCCACAACAGGGTAGGATATTACCATTGACTAGTTGAACTATTATTGTTCATCCTAGTCCCATTATTACTATAGTCAGTTGTACTATATTGAACAACCTAACACCATTAATGAATGGTGCAGACCCTATTTTGGGTGTAATTTTTATCAACTCGAGTTGAGTTGTATATATAATAATTTACTTATGATCATTACACCTTTGAGTGATTAATTAGTGTCTCTACCATCCTAGGGTGATATAGAAGAGCTAACCTAAAGGTACTTCCAGTGACACTGGTTTATCACTCAAATCATTAGTGTGTATGATTGTATATATATAATGTGTATTAATTTTAAGTGCTAACCTCTAGTAGAGGTAGGATTATTGCCTAGTGAGTGCAGAATTAACCCTAGGCTACCATTAGAGCTTGTTCAGTATTATGAGCAGCCCAAGTACAAGCCCCACAAGGCTTCACCAACGAGCCAGTATGGATAATGCAGGGAGAATGAAAAGAACCCTTGCAGGTCTTAAAGGCCACTTAACAAGACAGATCAAGAAATGTGAAGATTTGTCACAACAATCTCAAGTTGATTATGCTGACCTGGAAAGCTATTATCAAGCAGCTGCAGGTAAATTTGAGCAAATCAAATGTCAAATAGCAACATATGTGGCTGAACTTGCCAACACTAATTTATCAGAAACAGAAATAGACGACATTATGGTTGATCTTGCGAATTATGAAGATCAAACTCAGGCCACGTTACAGCCTTATGTCAAATTAATTGCCCAGAACAAGGCAACAGCAACAACAACAACAGTTGCATCTAATACGAGTCAAGCAGAAGCTCGACTCCCTCCAATTAATTTACCCACTTTCTCAGGAAAAGATGAGGAAGATTGGGACGAATTTTGGAACAAATTCGTTGACCTTGTAGACTCAAAACAATCTTTACCAAAGAGTAGTAAATTCTCTTATTTGCAAGGTCAATTATCAGGTGAGGCTAAAACAGTAGTATCCCATCTGAGATTAACTAATGACGGCTATGATCTGGCAGTAAAACTCCTCAAGGATAATTATGCTGATCCAGAAGTAAGAACATCACATTTAGTTCATGAGCTGTTGCATTTACCCCCACCGGAGGCTTCAGCTGATTCACTCCAAGTCTTCAAGCTGGAGGTAGAATCATTGATCAATGCCCTCAGCCTGACAGCAGATACAAACGGGGCTGAGTGGGTCTTGAAAATAATTGTCCAGGAGAAAATACCTAGGGACATATTGAGACAAATGAGTGCTCATTACAATAAAAGCATCTTATCCATGAATGAAATATCTGAAGGTTTAAAGTCAGTAGTTCATCAATTACGAACACATGACAAATTAAAACCACCAAGTAAACCCTCAGAAACCAATAATAGTAAACCACAGAGTACCAAAGGTACTCCAAATAAATCTAGACAATATAATTCAACACCAAAGTGGAACAGTGGCAGTGTGGGCGTATATGCAGTTGGACCCTCCAAGCCTATAGTTACTGTGTCACCCAAGAACGTGACACCAAAGGGTACTGGAAGCTATGGAACATGTTTGTTCTGCAATGAGAAACATTCAATGTACCACTGCCCTAATTTTCCTGATAGTGACGCCCGTGTTGAGCGACTCAAAGATTTGCAACATTGCACGAGGTGCCTCAGGAAACATAACATCAAGGACTGTGATACCCAATTACACACCTGTAATAGGTGTATCAAAGGTCAGCACCATGCAGCATTGTGCAGAGACACCAAAACAACGTCTCCAAACCCCAAGGTGGAAGATAGCATTCCCACCTCAGTACAGTACTGCAAGGTGCAACCAACAAAGAGTGTCCATTCGGCAAAGTCTAAAGGTAATACGACTTTGCCTACTGCCCAAATTACCATCCTGAATAAGAGGGCCAAGGTCCATACCCGTGGGTTGTTTGACCAAGGATCCCAGAGAACATATATTACTAAAAAGCTGGCAGATGAACTACAATTAAGGCCTGTAGCCCAGACGTCATTCAACATCTCAGGGTTTGTAACAGATGCAGGACCTCAAGTCTACCAGGTGGTACAGCCATCAGTACGTTTAGGCAGGTACGTCTGTCGAGTACAAGCCATTGTGGTGGACAAGATACCAGTAGACCTACAAGTTCAAGGTCTGAGAGCAACAGCCAAATTCCTGAGAAATAGAGGAATAAAATTGGCAGATAATATTAAGTCTGATCACCTCAACGACTTCGGTCTCCTTGTAGGGACAGACTATTGCCATCAATTCATTGGTAGCCCTACTAAATATCAGGGCATAACCATGTTAAACTCTGCAGGAGGTAAATTACTCTCAGGCCCAGTATCAAGCCTGAGGAGACCTATGCCTGCAGATAAACAATACCAGTAGAAACCTAAATTTGTCAGCTGATTATATTTCTCCAGTAGCATTATACTAAGGAGATTACAGCTGACTATACCAACAGAGGTTGATGTTAGTATCATCATTTGAAGCTGAAGATGAGTTCATGAGGCCTCAGTGGCAAGTCAGTGAACAGTAGCCTAAAACAGCTACAAGTCACTGCGACCAATGTCACTGAACCCACTGCAGTCTCAGAACCATACTTTACTTTAATGATGAGCTATTCAATCTTCTGAATCAATTAACTAAATTAAACCCCAATAAATCTGATGACTGATTTGATACATTTATTATTTAATCAAGATGTATTCCATGGGCCTCAGTGTTTATATATCAGTGACCAGTTACCTGAAGAAACTTCAAGTTATATCTAATGTCACTGATCTCACTGCAGTCCCTGAATCATACTTGACTGTAGTACTTGATCACATCCAGTCTTCTGGGTTAAATAATATGTAATAAGGCTTGAATATTAGCCTTTCAAGAGTTGACAGGGAAATGAAATCGCATTAGACTTCTAACCCCTGCAACTCTAGTACGGGACATCCGTCCTGTACGAACAGACACAAATGTGTGATTACTAACAACTAACATCAAATTAATGTAATAATTCGAAGGAGGAGTATCGGTGTTCGTCTGTTCTAAACAGGACTTCGACCCGTGAGCAGCCCCCTGGGGAATTATGTCGGAAAATCCGACACCATTTAATAATAATATCATACAGACAGATAAGAGCTGCTGTATTACCAACAAGTTACCCATAGAAAACGTAACTTGTAGTGGAATTACCGTCTAAAGAAAACGGGATATCATCACCACATACTATTATAATTCACCAGCTATTCTGCTGGGAATTATTCTTAAATACATAAGTCTTTGGACTTTACCATCATAAAAACATCTTATATAAATTAACTTAATTATCAATATTAAAGTAGAGTAAATGTGACCCTTCTATCACGTTCTGAAATCTGGACAAAGTAGGCCAGGCGTCAGTGGGGAAGGAGGGCAGCCACCATTGTTATTGAGACCAGAGGCTCACACGGGAGCAAATTCGGCTCCTGTTAAATTTACTTGGACGTAGTGTTATGGAACCCAAAGGTGTACCATTGTCAACACGCTGTCTACAAATACAAGTTAAGTGTCTATCCGAAACCCGTTTATCATTCATTTATGGCCATTAATGTCAGGATATAGGGTTAGCCGGTTAGAACGCGAAATCGCCTCATACTAAAGGTAATTAAGCCAGGTCTTTCATGTTCCATGTACTGTATACAGTTTTCTCTGAAATACTTGTCATATATAGGTTTCTGGCTTCACAGCTAGCGCACTTTTGACAGGTCAAGACGAGGATGCAAGATTATGTGCACCAGTTACTGGGTGATAGAAGCTACCTCAAAGAGGATAATTTGGTGTCTACACTCTAGTTATACCTGGTGGACTAACCTGCTGTACTATAAGAGAAGGAACCTCATCAATGTATGTAGCTATTACTGTAGTTTGATTGGCTGCATATATATTAATTTAATAAACCCCCCCTAATGTGTAGAGGATCGATTTGTGAGATTATGAGATTATTGCAGAAATACAGTCCACTTATCATTATACAAATTGCTATCGAAGTATATAAATTAACGTAAATATAAATTCATATAAATTAAATAAATATAAATCTCACAGGTCGGTTCCCACAGTGAATTTATTTTTTTTAACTTTTTTTCTCTTCATGGTATGATGTTTATCCTTTAGGAAAAGTTGAAGCATTTACCATAAAGATTATGCACAAAAAATTGAGTTTGAGGAAGTTTTGGTGCTCATGCACCGGGCCCCTCAAACTCCTCCCACTTCACTCATTCCCTCAGACACACGTTGTGGGCTGGGCTTAACACACACACACATCCTCCACATCTCTTCCACATGTTTGTTCTGGTTCTTGTTCTTAAACTCCTCCAACTATTCAACAGACTCTATAGCTCTCTCAACTCCAAAGGGGAGGAGCATGCGGTTACATACCCACTTTTACCCTTTACGCCTACAAGGTTGCATTAATTATCTACCTGGACACCTCATGCAACACCTCTTGCACCAGCTGTCCAGGTGGAGTGCATCCTCGTAGGCTTAAATCTCCCTACTAACTAAAGCTCACGGGTTGAAGTATGAGGTCACCTACAGCTCACGGGTTGAAGTATGGGGTCACCTACAGCTCACGGGTTGAGGGCTGGGGTCACCTACAGCTCACGGGTTGAGGTATGGGGTCACCTACAGCTCACTTGTTGAGGTATGGGGTCACCAACAGCTCAATGGTTGGGGTATGGAGTCACCTACAGCTCACAGGTTTAGGTATAGGGTCACCTACAGCTCACGGGTTGAGGTATAGGGTCACCTACAGCTCACAGGTTGAGGTATAGGGTCACCTACAGCCCACGGGTTGAGGTATAGGGTCACCTACAGCCCACGGGTTGAGGTATAGGGTCACCTACAGCTCACGGGTTGAGGTATAGGGTCACCTACAGCTCACAGGTTGAGGTATAGGGTCACCTACAGCTCACGGGTTGAGGTATAGGGTCACCTACAGCTCTCGGGTTGAGGTATAGGGTCACCTATAGCTCACAGGTTGAGGTATAGGGTCACCTACAGCTCACGGGTTGAGGTATAGGGTCACCTACAGCTCTCGGGTTGAGGTATAGGGTCACCTACAGCTCAGGGGTGTGGGTATGGGGTCACCTACAGCTCACGGGTTAGGGTATGGGGTCACCTACAGCCCACGGGTTGAGGTATAGGGTCACCTACAGCTCACAGGTTGAGGTATAGGGTCACCTACAGCTCACAGGTTGAGGTATAGGGTCACCTACAGCTCACGGGTTAGGGTATAGAGTCAACTACAGCTCACGGGTTGGGGTATGGGGTCGCCAACAGCTCACGGGTTGGGGTATGGGGTTACCAACAGCTCACGGGTTGGGGTATGGGGTCACCAACAGCTCACGGGTTGGGGTATGGGGTCACCAACAGCTCACGGGTTGAAGTTTGGGGTCGCCAACAGCTCACGGGTTGGGGTATGGGGTCACCAACAGCTCACGGGATAGGGTATGGGGTCAATACAGATCAAGGGATGGATATCAGTTCCACTACTTCCCACGGGATGGAATCCACATGAAATGAACTCTGGCACTATTTATTTCGTTTAAATTGTTTTGTTCATTTAATGATAAATATAAATATTTCTTTAATATTTATTAATAAGAATGATAATCATCTATATAAAAAAAATGGAAATGTTCATTTGTGCATAATTGTTAATCTTCGAAAGTTCTTCACCGATTGCTTTGACATTTTGACACAACGTTGCATTCGAAAAGGCACGTCTTTTTATATACCTACTATATAGATGCCACCCCCGAGACAGGTAAACACGTGCGTTTCTGAAAAACAGCGCCATGTGTTGCACATAATACCAACATGCACGCCTAAATATTTCACGAATTCCATTTCAATGTTTCCGATTGCATTGATAAATTTTAATTTCATAGATCTCGATTTATTGCATTTTTTATTGAATAATTTTGTGTGACTGTGTTGGAATTGAGCTGTGTTGTTTACCATACCGTTCATTTCGTAAGTATAAGTATAGATGCCACACCTGTGACAGGTAAACACATGCTTTTCTTGAAAAAACAGTGCCATCTATTGCATGTAGGAGCAACACACACATGCTATAGTAAATATGTTACAATTCCATTTCAATGTTTCTAATCACATTGATAAATTGAATTTTCAAAAATTTTGATTTATTTTCATTTTGATATAATTATTTTGTGTGAATTGCGTTGGAATTGAGCTGTGTTGTTTAACATACCGTTCATTTCATGAGTGTAGTTTATTTTTTTATTTTTTCATATTTTCATTTCAATTTTACCTCTTTTTCTTATATTTCAGTGATGGGAACATCAGATCACTTGATGTTCCCAATTTTCTGATGGGAACATCAGTGTCGGAAAACCCGACACCATTTAATAATATTACATATGTTACGGCCCTATTGGGTCGCAACTGGGGTTCTTCTCTGATGTTATTAGAGTTAGGGTATCCGGCCCCAAGTTAGTAGTGGCTTTCAAGGGGTGTGTTCTGTAACGCAAGTAAATTAAAGGGGAAGGGATACAATTACACTGGTTTATGTATATATATTATCCACCACCATAAATAAATATCTCACAGCCACTCGCTGGGGCTATAACTACACTTATATACAATAACTTGTCTTCCTCCGAAGACTCAGGATGTTCCACGGTGCTCAAGATGAGGAGCCCTGGTTCTCTTCTCATGGCCTCACGATGAATCCTTTGATTCTCTAGGCGAATCTACCCTGGCCACAGGCCAGCCAAATCACAGTCCCACTGGGTGCACCGTCGTGGAGGCCTTCAACCACAAATCCAGCCTGTAGCTGGCAGGTTCCAATCAGCTCCGCTGCGTAGGCCACTCCACGACCAATACTAGGGTTGCGAGCCCTAGGCAGGAGCCTCGTGTGATTCCACAGATTACTCTCCCCTCTCCGCACCACAGTGGCTAGTCTCCTCCACCAGCCAGCCCCCCAGATACGACGATTCCTGGTACTGCCACGTCACAGGCAGGCTGACACACTCAACAGTATATGTCCGGGGGTGGCTCACAGCTTCTGCAGCAAACACGTGGAGAGACTTTGGCTGCCTTGGGTAGACTGCCCTACTGTCCATTACAGCAGTCCCAGGTCGACTCTGTAATCAGATACGTCATCAGTACTAGGGACACCCTAGGGCACCTCACTACAGGCTTAGACACAAACGCCCACCTATCCACTCCATAGTTGGCGTTGCTGTCTAAGCGTCACTTCACCAGAGGTCAGCAGTGGCTATGTCACGAGCTGATCAAGACGGGGAAACCAGCCCCTGCGGCCGGTATATCCTGTCCTCACTAGATAGCGCCGTCCATTTGGAGGGAGTTTCGGGAGCAGACTGGCAGATGGCATTGTCGTCACTGCTCCGTGCTCGGACGCTGGACTCGGGTCCGTAACAACATACAATAGGCAGATAATATTGCTGTTGTGTTGTATACACAAGTTACCCATAGAAAATGTAGCTTGTAGTGGAATTTTCCGTCAATAGAAAACGTGATATCATTGCCACATAGTACTATCAATTCACCAGCTATTCTGTTGGGAATTATTCTTAAATACATTAGTCTTTGGACTTTTAATATCATAAAAACATCTCATTTGAATTAACTTAATTATCAGTATCAAAATAGAGTAAATGTGACCCTTCTACCACATATTGACATCTGGACAAAGTGAGCCAGGAGCGTCAGTGGAGGGAGGTCTGCCATTGTTTATTAAGACAAGAGGCGCTGGGGAGCAAATTCAGCTCCTATAATTCTCTTGGACGAAGTGTTATGGAGATCAAATTAGTGTTCAACCATCATCAACACGCTGTCAACATAAACAAGGGAAGTGTCTTACCGAAACCCATTTATCCAATCATTTCTGGCCAGTTAATGTTAGGTAGATAAAGGGCGAACCAGTTAGCACGAGAAAGAGCCTCTAAATACAGGTAATTAAGCCTTGGTCCTTATCTAATAATATACAGTGTTTTCTTTGATAAAGCTGTCATATATTCGGATTCCGGCTTTACAGCTAGTGCCCTTTGACAGGACCAGGAAGAGGAAGCAAGAATTAATCGTGGTACATCAGTTACTTGGGTGATGGAAGCCAGCCTCTCACTAGGATAATTTGGTCTCTACATCCTAGTTATACCTGGTGGACTAAGCCTGCTGTACAATAAGATAAGGCACCCCCAATTTTATATACTAATATATGTAGTTTAATGCTGTAGTTTGATTGGCTGCATATATATAAATTTAATATAAACCCCCCTAATGTGTAAGGATCGATTTGTGAGAAATATTGCAGAAATACAGTCCACTTAACATCATACCAATTGCTATCGAATTATATAAATTAACATAAATATAAATTCTATATAAATTCATATAAATTAAATAAATATAAATCTTACAGGCCGGTTCCCACAAACAGACCATTTGGGAAGGCATCGAACGAGGGAGTGGGGAATGGTGGGGATGACGAGGGGATGGAAGTGAGAGATGGTGGGGAGGACGAGGGGACAAGGGTGGGGGTAATGGTGGGGAAGGACGAGTGGACACGGGAGTTTGGGATGGTGGGGACGAGGGGATGGGGGAATGGAGAATGGTGGGGAGGACAAAAGAACAGGGGAGTGGGAAGGAAGAGGGGATGGTGGAGTAGGGAGGACGAGGAGAATGGTTGGGAGGCCGAGGAGACGGGTGACGGGGTAATGGTGGGGAAGGACGAGGGGACACGGGAGTTTGGGATGTTGGGGACGAGGGGATGGGGGAATGGTGGGGAGGACAAGAGAACAGGGGAGTGGGGCATAGTGGGAAGGAAGAGGGGATGGTGGAGTAGGGAGGACGAGGGGAATGGTTGGGAGGCCGAGGAGACGGGTGAGGGGGGTAATGGTGGGGAGGACTGGGGGACAGGGAAGGTTGCTGAGCCACAGCAACGCACACGCGTTGCTGTGACTCAGCAACGCGTGACCGGGTACTGCTAGTATACAATAAATACATGGAATATGCAATGCAGTAATTCTGTAAATAGCCTTCACTGTAAACGTACAATTGAACATGAAGTGCATGGTGACAAGGGAGAGAGGCGCACTCATCAGTCCTGTCATAGAACTACTGATGAGTCGAGTTAGCCGCATCCACTACCTAAACAAGATTTAAACAATAAATCTTAAAGACATACTTTTGCTCATAAAAAGGGAATTGATTGCCATCTTGGACTACCTTTGAGCAGCCTGAGGGCAGTAATATTCTGGGAACATCAATAATATCGCGTAGGCTTGAGGCAAAGTGAAATTCACACCAATTACTCCATCTATCATCATTCTATTATGCAGGAAGAACCGCACGACATGGGTCATTCCATAAGGTTAGCAGACATCTAGATGTTACCACTGCTAAGCTTTGGCACGGCTATAAGTACCTCTGGGAATTTGTAACATCTGCTGATGTAGATTTGAAGTAAATGTAAACTCTGTCAGCAGAACTATTCGCATACTTTTCGTCATTATATAATGGAACGTGAAAAACTCTCCGAATTCAGAGATAGCACTATCAATGTAGTCCAAGAAATGAGTAAGTACTGTACTTCATTCATAATGATGTACTGCCAGGAATCTTTGACAAGTTCTCAAAGTTTGCTTACTGTAGGTGCAGCTTGCACATAACTGTAAAGCTGCCGCCCAGTTGGGTGGGTGGGGAGCACATAACTGTGAAGCTGCCGCCCAGTTGGGTGGGTGGGGAGCACATAACTGTGAAGCTGCCGCCCAGTTGGGTGGGTGGGGAGCACATAACTGTGAAGCTGCCGCCCAGTTGGGTGGGTGGGGAGCACATAACTGTAAAGCTGCCGCCCAGTTGGGTGGGTGGGGAGCACATAACTGTAAAGCTGCCGCCCAGTTTGAGCACATGACTGTAAAGCTGCCGCCCAGTTGGGTGGGTGTGGAGCACATAACTGTGAAGCTGCCGCCCAGTTGGGTGGGTGGGGAGCACATAACTGTAAAGCTGCCGCCCAGTTGGGTGGGTGGGTGGGGAGCACATGACTGTAAAGCTGCCGCCCAGTTGGGTGGGTGTGGAGCACATAACTGTGAAGCTGCCGCCCAGTTGGGTGGGTGGGGAGCACATAACTGTGAAGCTGCCGCCCAGTTGGGTGGGTGGGGAGCACATAACTGTAAAGCTGCCGCCCAGTTGGGTGGGTGGAGAGCACATAACTGTAAAGCTGCCGCCCAGTTGGGTGGGTGGGGAGCACATAACTGTGAAGCTGCCGCCCAGTTGGGTGGGTGTGGAGCACATGACTGTAAAGCTGCCGAACAGTTGGGTGGGTGGGGAGCACATGACTGTAAAGCTGCCGCCCAGTTGGGTGGGTGTGGAGCACATAACTGTGAAGCTGCCGAACAGTTGGGTGGGTGGGGAGCACATGACTGTAAAGCTGCCGCCCAGTTGGGTGGGTGTGGAGCAGGATTAGAAACTGCATGCCTCACCATAGATGTTAAGTGACTATTGTGAGTCTCTTCTTGAATCACTTGTGATACAAAAAGATTATTGATGTGTATATGTATTTTGTGTTAATGTATGAATTTATATGTACATGTGTATGTAATATTAATAACTGTGTAACTAGCTTCACAAGATTGTCACTTGCTTAGCTAAACGAACTTTGGGGTTCAGTTCCTGAGTCCATTATATGCCTCTGTAACCCTTTCCTCCACCGCCCACGGAATGGGTGCATAATAAATTAATAAAATAAAATGAAGAGAGGCGCACTGTTCACACTACACTGGCAACACATCTTCAGCCTCCGCAACTCTCACCACTCCATAACAATCACAGGGTAAATACAGGGATCCACAGTTACCTTCAACACATCACTCGCAACCCCCATATTGACTTAGCAAACCTCGACTCACACAACGAACTCACAACCACCCGTGACGACTGACCAGGTCTCAACCATGCTCCTAAATGGATGCCTTCACCATGTCATCCATTTAGGTCATGGGTGATGGCTCCTAAATGGATGTCTTCACCATGGCATCCATTTAGGTCATGGGTGATGGCTCCTAAATGGATGCCTTCACCATGTCATCCATTTAGGTCATGGGTGATGGCTCCTAAATGGACCAATCACCCATGACAGCTTACGTGTGTACTGTTTACATTGCGGTAGTGGACCCCATACCCATCCTGTGGGTAGTAGTGGACCCCATACCCATCCTGTGGGTAGTAGTGGACCCCATACCCATCCTGTGGATTGTAATTGACCCCAAACCCATCCAGTGGATGGTAGTGGACCCTATACCAATCCTATGGGTGGTAGTGACCCAATTCACATCGTGTAAGTGTAAACAATATATCAATCCAGTGAGCGGTAGTAGACATCATAACCATCCTGTGGAGGCCAGTGGACACCATACACATACTGTAGGTAGTAGTGGACTCCATACTCATTCAACAGGTGGAAGTGGATCCCATGCCCATCCAGAGGGCGGTAGGGAACCACCATACCCATCCTGGGGATGGTAGTAGACCCCATACCCATCCTACTGGTGGTAGTGAACCCAATTCCCATCCTAATCGTAGTAGTGGACCCCATACCCATCCTGATGATGGTAGTGGACCCCATATCTATTCGGTGGGTGTTAGTGGACCCCATACCCATCCAGTGTGCGTTAGTGGACCATATACCCATCTAGTGGGTGGTAGTGGACCCAATACCCATCTGTTGGGTGGTTGAGGACCCCATACCTATCCTGTGAGCGGTAGTGGATTCCATACCTATCCTGTGGGCGATAATGGACCCCATACCCATCTTGTGGGCGGTAGTGAACCGCATGTTCATCCTGTGGGGGGTAGTAGATCACATACCCATTCTGTGGGCAAAAGCATCTTTATTATATTTAATAACTTTTAGAGTGCTTATTATAATTTTCAGAGAAGCACTAAGATTTTTCCTCAGTGCTAACCTTTAACAGGATTCACTGTAGAATCAGTTTAAATCATGGGTTGAAACATTGACACAGAATGGAGACTCACCATAACGTTTTCTTGACTAGTAGTTTCATTATAGTAGAGAGCATTCAGCTGACAACAGCCATCATTTTCGCTGACGACATCAACAAAATCTTAATTATTAAGCCTTAAAATCATCCAAAATACTAAAAAAGGAGCCATAGGTGGTAGCTATGCACACCACAGGTGAATTATAAATCTTAATTTATAATTACGCTGCTGCTCCTCCAATTTTATCAATTGCTTCTTGAGCCTACAGCTACCCACAGACGATGTAGCATCCCCAGAAGACAGCTATGTACACAGTGCCCCAAATGTGATTGAAGCTAACGACGAGCCCAACCCATAATATACCCTTTCAACCTCACAAGTGTTGCTCCCTGGAGGAAGTGGGTGTGTACCCAACATTCATTGCTGCCACACCGACGAGTTTTTCCCATTTATCCAACTACCATGCATACCAAAACGAATCCTGGTAAGGCCACTATGACAGCACACCTACCGGGAATAACCCAACTAGTCAGGCTAGCAATAGGAATAGTGTGGCTGTCTCCTCCACGGGGGAGGCAAGGGGAGGAGGGGGTACGGTCTCTCCCCTCAACAACAATAACAACAGAGCAGAAGAAGTTGTTAAACACATATGGCAAAATCTTACTGAAGCGACCATACGAGTCATAAATACTCATACTCCGCCCAAGTAAAACAGAAACAAGCAACACTTAGTGGACCAGCCAGAGGCTTAGGGCCCGCGCATGAATATCCCTGCCAAAAAAAAAAACATCTCAACTGGGTTGAGCGACGTCATCGGCGTGTCCGTCACGGCCCATGCAACAATTAGATAACCACATGAAACACCTTAAACGAGCTGCCGAATTGTTCCAACTTGGAGCGCTTTGCTGATAACCCATGGTTCAGGTTATTAACCCAGATACCCAGTACTAGCATAGCATCATTCTTACATAACCTAAGGAATCTTGTCAAAACAACAATCTCAACAAAAATCACATAATCCAGGAGGAGACTTCAATACTGACCTAGGTCAGCAATATAGCCTACAAGTCGACTATTTCCTAAATAGCATGAACTCCTGTATGCTAATCCCCACAACCTCCAGGCCCACTCGAATCACTCAAACATCCGTTACTACCTTGGATAATTTATGGACTAGCATAACAGCTCCCCTTGCATTTGGTATAATTACTGACAGATCAACTGGCCACTGTCCTACCTTCCTAGTAGCGAACATGGACATAACCCCACCAGCTAACAAGGAACTTACTTTTAGGTTACACAGTGAAGCATCAATAGACAATCTTACAAATACACTCCACAATATAAACTGGGAATCTGAATTTAATAATACTCAGGATATAAATTCATTAACTAACTTCTTCCTTTCCAAAATTCTAAACCTTTATAACATTCATTGTCCTCTCCTCACCAAGCAAGTAACTGACAAAAGGTTAAACAATCCCTGGCTTACAAATGGCATACTCCTAGCAATCGACATGAAACATGAATATGAGAAAATTTTTGGGTTGGCCTAGTTGCAAAGGAAGTAGTTAAGGGGTTCTCGTCAGTGCTTACCAGTATAATAAAAAAAAAAAAACTTTCCTATTATGAGAGTAGATTCAAAGAAGCAAAAGTCAACATGAAAAACAAATGGAGAGCCATCATTCATTACATTCCTAGGATCTAAACAACATTTACATAACCAGATAAAACTCTCCAAGGATGGTTGTACACCTGCAAAAGATCTTGAAACGGCAACTGAATTTAATACCTTCTTTTCATCGATTGATGTTAACCTTGCCCAAAAAATTCCACAGGCTCAGACACATGTTAACACATATCTTTGAGGCAGCTACCCAAACTCTCTTCTCCTTTCACTTGTCAGCCCTACAGATGTTGTGTCCATCATTCACTCACTAAAAACAAAATCTGGGAACATTAGTGAAATACCATCTATGGTATACAAGAGTGTCTCCCATGCCCTTGCGCAACCCATAGCATTTCTGTTCAACAAATCTCATGAGTTTCATACCTTCCCTGATATCGTTAAAAAGGCAAGAGTAACGCCAGTTCATAATGGAGGCATTCCGGCAGACACAAATAATTACAGACCAATATCAAATCTACCTATATTATCAAAAATATTTGATAAAATGATTTACGAACAGCTCTACTCCTATCTCGTAAAATTCATATTACTAAGTCCATGTCAGTTTGGCTTTCACACCCAAAAGAGTACCAATGATGCAATTATTACGCTGCTTGACTTAATCTACTCAGCCACTTGACAAAAATGAGTTTCCGATTGGACTCTTCATTGACCTGCGAAAAGCCTTTGACACTATTAACCTCTTACTTAAACTCCACTATCATGGAATCCGAGGCCTTGCCCTGAACTATATCGATCCTATCTTAGTGACAGGCACCAATATGTAACCGTCAATGATATAACCTCTCCCACACAACCATTAACCATAGAGGTGTCACAGGGCAGCATCCTAGGACCTCTCCTATTTCTTATATACATCAATGATCTGCCTAATGTCTCTAACATTCTTACAACTATATTATTTGCTGATGATACTACCCTCATCTACTCAGATCCCAATCCACACACACATTAAATGAAGTTGTAAACAATGAACTAAAAAAGGTTCACTTATGAATGTCAATCAACAAACTAACACTAAACATAGGAAAGACCTACTACATCTTATTTGGAGGCAAATCAACAAATGCAATTCAGCTTCAGATAGAACCCACCCACCCCCCTCCACCGCCTCCCCTGTTTAAATCCCAAAACATATTGAACATAAACTAACTCCACACATTCTCTTGTGCCAATTACATTTACAAAATCCTTTTCTTAAGTGTAAACCCTGTTCTGAAACTCTTCTTGGACAGATGTAATAGAACACAAAATCACCACACCAGAAATAAATATCTCTTTGATATCCCGAGATTCAAACTGAATCTGTGTAAACACTCTACGCAAATAAAGGGACCTGGTCTATGGAACTCACTAACGAATTGAAAAGCTGTCAAACGTTTCCCTTATTCAAAAATAAATCCAAAAAGTACCAAATTTCCTTATCATAGTTTCCTGCCTAGTGATTGAAACTCGCACTGTATCTAGTGCTACTCGGTCCCTCAGTATATTGTAATGTGCCGAAATCTACCATTGTAATAAATCTTTCCTACCCTCTCTCTTCTTCACTCAATACCTCAGCTTAACACTGTTACAGTCCAGTATGACCCCTCACTGAACTGCCACGAATACAAGCTGAATATTAAATGAGCAGGACACAACAAGAATAGGGGTATTAATTTATAACTAATAATTAACAACTCATTAGACACTGCCACCACCTTCCAGATCTACCATACCTGAATGTGTCTATCACCGATCCCCCAGGAAGGCAAGGAATCAGTAATCATGGAACTCCCGGGCAATAGGAACTTCAGTAAAAAATCTTGGGAATTAGTTTGTTTAATTTACTTTGCTTATTTAAGTCCAAGGGCAACTTTAATATCCATTAAAGGGAGGTGAACAGGAGGATTTCCAAATACCACACATATATATACTGAATATAGAACTGCTTTCATTTAATAACAAAAGAGACACAGATAACTAAACAATCAAAAACCAGTTAATACTTTATTTTATTTAACACATATATTGAAATCAAATGAACATATACCCTACTCTATTATCCCTAAGAGGCAAAGTGGATATCCACCGAGGACATGAATACTCAAGTGTACAATACCTTAAAACCGCACTTAGGCCAAGATGTCGATGGCTGCCCTCAGTCCCTTTGATGCCGGACCGAGTTCTCCCCCAAGCACTCCCAGAACACACTACTGAAATTTTGTTTCACCAGCTTACAAGTGGAAAGGATTGCTCCTCCCACAATCTAGTACAGCCCCAGGGCTCCACCCATTACTTTTGGCTATGGCCAACCATTTAAAACTAGGCCTGAGGTCTGGCTCTCCAGAGCCAATAAGGACTTGGCACTTATCTACCGCCAATCACCTTCCATGATCTGCGGTGAAAGGATACATGAAATTCTTGAAGATTGAGTCAGCTCTCTCCAGCTATTCGAAGGGGACAGGGCGCCTCTACAGTGGACCACCCAAGCCTAGTGCATATCCGAGCAATGTTTACCAAACTGATAAATTATGTTCAACCCTGTCTCCTCCAAGATAAAAGGTAGGGACATTTGACTTGCCTGGTATGGAGGAGGAATCAGTGAGAGGGGGGAGAGGGAATGAGAGGTGGATGGAGAGGGAATCTGAGTGGGGAGAATTGAGTGAGGGAGCATAGGCACCAAGAGGACCAGCTAGCAAGACCACCCTCAGGTCAACCTCTTGGCCCTTGACAATGGGCGAAGGGGGGGGGGGGAGGGAAGGAGAGAATCAGCCGTTATAACTCCCCTCTCTCCGGAATTAAGAAATTTGTGTGTAAAGTATTTTAAAGCACAAATTCCTTATCCTGAAAATCCTGCTCTACCATAACCATTAACTCTAAAAACAACATTTTTAATCCAACAATATATTAACCCTATGCCTCAAGAACAAAAGAAATTATCTAATCCTAACTAATTCCATACAATCCTCAAAAACAATAATGGCACCCCAAAAGGTGCGCCCCAGCATGTATGAATACATAACAACATGAAAGAAAAAAAACAGCAATAATACATAAACAAAATAAATGAGGGACAGAGATCGTCCCCAAATCCTGGTTGTCCATCCTGGATGCAGCCCTGTACCCTTCCAACTACCTGGAAGACAAAATATCTGATACATGTCTTGGTATAGTAACAAATAACTGTAAAAAAAAAAATCCATACCCAACAACTTACAACTAGCTAAAATCCTCCGTTAGCCCTCAGCTATCCCAGTATTCCTCCTGGAATAACGATCAAACACATCACAGCACATCGCATAAAAATAGAAACATTAAAAATAAAACAATGTCATTAAAAGTTCAAAGAAAAAAATAATATTTCAAAATAGAGGAACACTACCTCTCAGGGACCTAGTATTCCACTCCACACCTGTGGCAACTGCCCACCACAGCGTATCTGGATCCTTAAACTCTAAAGAAGATACCCAACAATATTCTTATTAAAAAAAATCAATGTAACCAACAACCAATACAAAATACAACTAACAAACAACTCTTAAGCAACAAAAATAGACTAGATATGAGTTTCTAAAACTCCTAATATCCCAGAGTTCATACTCAAGTCCACAACAACAGCGGGTGAACACATTTTTCAGACTGTGTATCACACCCTATTGTTTAGTAATCCACAAAAAAAAAAAAAAAAAAAAAAAAAAAAATATATATATATATATATATATATATATATATATATATATATATATATATATATATATATATATATATATATATATATATATATGTGGTACCTAGTAGCCAGAACTCACTTTTCAGCCTACAATGCAAGGCCCGATTTGCCTAATAAGCCAAGTTTTCATGAAATAATGTTTTTTCAACTACCAAACCTACCTGACCTAACCTAACCTAACGTTTTCGGCTACCTAACCTAACCTAACCTATAAAGATAGGTTAGGTTAGGTTAGGTAGGGTTGGTTAGGTTCGGTCATATATCTACGTTAATTTTAACTCCAATAAAAAAAAAATTGACCTCAAACATAATGAAATGGGTAACTTTATCATTTCATAAGAAAAAAATTAGAGAAAATATATTAATTTAGGAAAACTTGGCCTATTAGGCAAATCGGGCCTTGCATAGTAGGCTGAGAAGTGCGTTCTGGCTACTAGGTACGACATATGTGTATATATATATATATATATATATATTTATATATATATATATATATATATATATATATATATATATATATATATATATATATATATATATATATATATATATATTTTGGTAGCAGTCTTTCCTGTAGACATATATCATTAAATATGACCGAAAAAGTAAGATTAATAATTCTAACACGAATTTTCTCGATCTTACGTTTCTTTTCACTGTTGATGGTATTTCAAAGATCAATTCTCCAAAATTCATTTTTATTTCTAGTCTGACGCGACACTTGAGCGCGTTTCGTAAAACTTATTACATTTTCAAAGACTTTAGTTTACAAACACACAACTGAAACTGAATAGAGCTTACACATCTTCGATTTTATATCTACATTTGGGTGAGGTGGATGAGATGAAAACAAACTTTCAACAATGGGTATTGAATGGGTATTAAATTCAAACACAAGACAGAACAAGAAACAATGGGTATTGAATGGAAGTAATTGAAGAAAGCCTATTGGTCCATATTTCTTAATGCTTCTATATTGGAGCGGAGTCTTGAAGTGGGTAGAATATAGTTGTGCATTAATTGGCTGTCGATTGCTGGTGTTGACTTCTTGATGTGTAGTGCCTCGCAGACGTCAAGCCGCCTGATATCGCTGTATCTATCGATGATTTCTGTGTTGTTTGCTAAGATTTCTCTGGTTATGGTTTGTTTGTGGGAAGAGATTATATGTTCCTTAATGGAGCCCTGTTGCTTATGCATCGTTAAACGCCTGGAAAGAGATGTTGTTGTCTTGCCTATATACTGTTTTTTTGAGGCTTACAGATCCCAAGAGGGCATTTGAAGGCATAGACGACGTTGGTCTCTTTTAAAGCGTTCTGCTTTGTGTCTGGAGAGTTTCTCATGAGTAGGCTGGCCGTTTTTCTGGTTTTATAGTAAATCGTCAGTTGTATCCTCTGATTTTTGTCTGTAGGGATAACGTTTCTACTGACAATATTTTTCAGGACCCTTTCCTCCGTTTTATGGGCTGTGGAAAAGAAGTTCCTGTAAAATAGTCTAATAGGGGGTATAGGTGTTGTGTTAGGTGTCTCTTCAGAGGTTGCATGGCGTTTTACTTTCCTTCTTATGTTGTCTTCCACGAAACCATTGGAGAAGCCGTTGTTGACTAGGACAGTTCTTCGTCGACTTGCTTCCATTCTGAGCTGTGGCTGAGGGCACGGTCGACATAAGCGTTAACAACACTCCTCTTGTACCTGTCCGGGCAGTCACTGTTGGCATTCAGGCACATTCCTATGTTTGTTTCCTTAGTGTAGACTGCAGTGTGGAAAACTCCGCTCCTTTCCATGACTATTACATCTAGAAAGGGCAGCTTCCCATCCTTCTCCATCTCGTAAGAGAAACGCAACACAGAATTCTGCTCAAATGCCTCCTTCAGCTCCTGCAGATGTCTGACATCAGGTACCTGTGTAAAAATGTCGTCAACATACCTGCAGTATATGGCCGGTTTCAAGTTCATGTCGACTAAGACTTTTTGCTCGATAGTACCCATGTAGAAGTTTGCAAACAGGACACCTAGGGGAGAACCCATGGCGACCCCATCTACTTGCTTATACATGTGTCTATCCGGGCTCAAGAACAGAGTTTTCCACACTGCAGTCTACACTAAGGAAACAAACATAGGAATGTGCCTGAATGCCAATAGTGACTGCCCGGACAGGTACAAGAGGAATGTTGTTAACGCTTATGTCGACCGTGCCCTCAGCCACAGCTCAGAATGGAAGCAAGTCGACGAAGAACTCTGTAGGATAAGGCAGGTCCTAGTCAACAACGGCTTCTCCAATGGTTTCGTGGAAGACATCATAAGAAGGAAAGTAAAACGCCATGCAACCTCTGAAGAGACAACTAACACAACACCTATACCCCCTATTAGACTATTTTACAGGAACTTCTTTTCCACAGCCCATAAAACGGAGGAAAGGGTCCTGAAAGATATTGTCAGTAGAAACGTTATCCCTACAGACAAAAATCAGAAGATACAACTGACGATTTACTATAAAACCAGAAAAACGGCCAGCCTACTCATGAGAAACTCTCCAGACACAAAGCAGAACGCTTTAAAAGAGACCAACGTCGTCTATGCCTTCAAATGCCCTTCAAATGTTCACGTGTGACTAGGAGGCTGGAACTGGTGCACCATCAGACCTGAGAAAGACAGACACAACAAATGGCGGAAGCATGGATATTACTCTGAGGTATAGGAAGTTGGAAAACCCCAGAGCAAGGCGAGTATGCTACCTGAGTCATGCACATTAGTAAATACACACCATTGCCTCTACAGGATAAATATTAAGAATTTTACTAAACCTGACTAAGGGAGTTCACTATTTACTGTACAGCTCGCGACCTTGTTACCATAGGGTGACAAGAATGAACTTGACTACTGATGAGGTCTGACAGAAGGTCCTCCTCATCATCTGACTCGGCACTTGGATCATTAGACAGGTCAGGAATTCGACTTGCTAAAGGCAGCTCTAGTTCCTCCCTCGCGTGATAAGGTTTTAATTTATTAATGTGAATCGTTCTCTCAACTTGGTCTTCAAAAATACCCTTAATAACAAAATTAACCGGGCATTTTCTTTCAATTACTCGGTAAGGACCCCGCCATCTAGGTGCAAGTTTCCTACTTTGATTTGCAGGAGCCGCCTCTTTAACTCTCAACACAAGACTCCCGACTTTCAACTCAAGAGGTCGTACCTTCTTGTCATAATGCTGAGCATAGCGGTCTCGTGCTGTCTAGGAAGCTCTAGCTGCAATTCTCCATGCATTTTTCATCTTATTTAGAACTTCTGATGGGTAATCTTCCCCATATACAATGTTATGTCTGTTAAGCAGCCCTGATGGGAAATTACAAGAATGACCTGTGAAAAGCAAAAGGGGTTTGGTGTAAATTGACTGATGGATGGCAGTGTTCAGAGCCAGCTGGACATAGGGCAGGTGTTCGTCCCATGAATTTGCATCATGCTCTGCAAAAATTGCAAGCATATCTTTAACTGACCGGTTCGTCCGTTCTGTCATGCCGTTAGCCTGAGGGTGATAAACCGTAGTGAATGCTGAAGTGGTTTCTACAATTTTACATACTTCTCTAAAAATATTCCCATTAAATTCCTGACCTCGGTCAGAAACTAACACTTTAGCGGGTCTGAATACAGTGACGAACCTATCTAAGAACGCCTTTGCAACAGTTCGAGAATCTTTCTGAGGCAATGCAATCAGTGTGGTGTACCTGGAAAGGTAGTCTACCAACACCAATACGTAACGATTTCCTGAATGACTGTGATGCAGATCAATCAGATCAGCCCCCACCCGATCTAAGGGTTCAAACATTTCTGGGAATTCTTGCATTGGAGCTTGTACCTTAAGGGTACCTTTCCTCCTTTGGCAGTGACCACAGGACTTAACGAAGTTAATGACCTCTGTTAACATACCTGGGGAGAAAAAGAGTGACTTGGTTTTCATGTGAGTTTTAAAAATTCCTGGATGACCTGCAATCTTAGATGCATGTGCGAGTCTCAACGACGACTTTTTCAAAACATCTGGGATAACCAGCTGAAAAACTGCACGATCCTTTTGTCCCTTTACATAAAATAAGGCTCCATTCCTCATTTCAAAATCATGAATTGCTAAATTACGTTTCTTGGACGGATATTTTCCTCCCTCCAAATGTTCAATAATTTCCTTCCACCTCAGTTCGTTGATCTGGAATTCTCGCATCTTTTCACTGGAAATATTTTCAATATTAAGATTTACGTTAATAGTAGCAATGTTTCTACTCAAAGTATCTGGTACCACATGTGATGGACCAGGCTTCTAAAGTATTTTAATGAGTGAGCAGCTAGTTCATGAGACCAACGTGACATGCGAGGGCACTTAGTTCTTTTCTTAAAAATATGAGTTAAAGCCCGGTGATCTGTATAAATGACAAAGTGACGTTGGAAAAGATACGAATCAAAGTATCTGACACTTTCTACCACAGCCAAAGCTTCCCTATCCGTTGCAGAATAGCGGACCTCCGGACCCTTAACCTTCCTGCTGAAATATGCAACTGGGTGAGGAAGATTGGCATTATCACGTTGCATTAAACACCCACCAATTGCAATGCCACTGGCGTTAGTGTGTACTTCCCACTCCTTATCAAAATCAGGTACTGCCAAGACTGGGGTGGTAATGAGTTGACTTTTTAATTTTCCATAAGCGTTATCATGCTCTGGTTTCCAAATGAATTTAACGTTTTTCTTAGTGAGCTCAGTTAAAGGTGCTGATGTACTTACAAAACCCTCAATGTGGCGACGGAAATATCCAGCTGCCCCCAGAAATCTGCGAACATCCCTTGCTGTCTTAGGTGTAGGCATGTCAGCAATGGCGCGACAGAAGTCGGGGTCAGGTCGGATACCATCTGTGCTCACCTGGAATCCCAGAAACTTGAATATCTGAGATGCCAGAGTGCATTTCCCCACATTGAGTTTGAAACCCGCCTTATCTAACAATGTCAACTATCACGACCTGTGTCTTACTGATATTATCAGTAGTGATACGATTTTGTTGTCATTGAGAGCTATCGAGAATTTGGTGGTGGTGGTCCTTAAAATGTTGTCTAGGGAGTAAGGAGTAAGGAAAACAGCCTAGTACACAAGTCACAAATTTATACGTATAAGTCACACAGGAATATATTCAACAAGGCGTTTTCCTCACAACATAGGATCACTATGTATTATAACCTCAAGTGGCTCTGACCACCCCACGGCTCACCGTCCCATACCTGGTAACGTGCACCCAGCTACCACCGCTATCATCCAATGACACGTATATTTTAGCCTCTAGGAAACCTGGACTCTTATAAAACCTCTCCAACTTCTGTAATATTACTCAACCCAGTCTTGCAACCCTGGTTATAGAAATGGATAGGCATATCTGACTGTACGGCCTTACTACCACTTTCGTTGTAGCATTTCTCACAGGGAATGCCTCAGGAAAGCGTGTAGTCTGACACATCATGGTGATGATATACATATTACCACTCTTGGTTCTAGGCAATGGGCCTACTACGTCAACAATAATATGGGTAAAGGGTTCCTCGGCCACCACAATTGGCTGTAAAGGGGCTTTTGGTATTACCTGGTTTGGTTTGCCAGTTTTTACACATACTGGACATTCATTACAATACTGGATGACATCTTTCTTTAATCCAGGCCAGGTAAAGTACTTGCTTATTTTATTATATGTTTTTGCAATACCCTGATGACCTCCTATTGGTGAATCATGGGCTACACTTAGCACTTACTGAAATCTGAACAGGAGAACAGCTCACCTGTTCTCACCTAGGAGAACAGGTGAGCTCCTAGGTGAGCCTAGGAGCTCACCTGTGTCCCAAGTGTGTGACACAGGTGAGCTCCCAGGTCTCCACTTCCGCATCAACACCTCTTTAGTGTAGTAATAAGTCATAGCCTCCGATTCTGCTTCTAGTTCAGTTACTGCCTTATTATGCAAGTCAGTCAATGTAGGATCAGTTCTTTGCTGATGAATAAAATTTGATTTTGATCTCGTCTGAAGAGCCATATGTGGTAACTGGACTACACTCTCCCCTACTCCTTTTCCTAGGTGGTTTGGTGGAGGTGCTCCCCATCCTGTTCCCATCTGCTTCTTCCAACTTGGCCATAAAAGTGTCACAAAGATCCACTTCACTATTTGATTTGTTAACCTCTAATTTTGTCTCCTGCCTTACATTATTGGGAGTTTGTGATATTTGAGATTCTGATTTTGACTGGGTCACGGCACATGCTGAGTACATTACCTTGTCCTCAGGATCTGTCCATGCCCTAATCACCTCTGGCTTAGTTTGCATTATTGGGTGGTAGTGTCTTTTAACTCGATTACCAGCAAGATCATTCCCCACAATTAGATCAATGCCAGCAGCTGGTAATTTAGGACTAACACCTACTAAACTTTTGCCCTTAATAAAATCACAGTCTAGGTTTACTTCTCTCAAGTGTACAGTCTGGAAATCTCCTGTGATTCCCTGTATAATCATTACCTCCCCAGTCTCTGTAGACTGTATATATTGTAACACACTAATAATAAAGATTGGGATGCTCCTGTATCCCTCAAAATTTGAACATCATGCCACAAACCATTTGCACACTGTAATTTTCCATTTGATATAAACTCTCCAAAATGATTTATAGCAAGTGCTTTTTTCCCCATTATTTATGTTACACATTTGGTTTTCCTCCCATCACACATTGTGAGTGCCATAGGCCTCTTTTCTGGGTGGAGAAACCAACAACTCTTAACAACATGACCCTTCCTATGGCAGTAGGAACACTGTTTCAACTCTGGGTGAGGCTTATTACTGGTGTGATCCTCTTTGGGTTTCACATTACTCTCTTTACCACCTGGCACCTTTGAAAAAGTGTTTCCTTGACCTGCTGTTGGGTACATGTTGGACCCAAATCTGACTGAGGAGTTTACTGCTCGACCAGATCCTTGTCTATTTGATTGAATTTTATTTTTAAAAGTTACTTTATGCATCAACTCATATTCATCTGCTAATTTAGCCAACTCATAGATATCTCTGGGTAATTTCTCTGCCAAATACAAAGCCACATTAGAAGGTATACAAGATAAAAATTCTTCTACTAGGAGTAAATTTTTAAGAGAGTCCAGATCCCTAATTTTTTCTGCATCTAACCATTTATTAAACATGTGATATTTCTCTTGTGCAAATTCTACCAAGGTTTGACTTGTGTCTCGTCTCAGTTGTCTAAACTTCTGCCTATAAGCCTTAGGAACAAGTTGATAAGCAGTAAGGATGGCTGCTTTTACCTTATCATAGTCAAAACTGTTACTCAAAGGCATAGCTGCAAATACCTTCTGTGCCTTTCCCACCAACTGACCTTGAAGAAGAGATACCCATTGTGTTTCATGCCATTCCATACTCCGTGCTAACTTTTCAAAATGAATGAAGAACTGGTCTGGGTCAGTTTCACAGAATAGAGGAAACTTGACATTTTTGTTAATCTCTAACTGTCCAGGTGTTCCTAAATCGTGAACACCAGTATTTTCTGATCTAATTCCCAATTCTGCTAGCCTAATCTGTAACTCTAATTTTTTCTGAGCTTGCTCCACTTCTAACCTCTTCATAGCGAGTTCTTGAGCTTGCTCTGCCTCTATCCTCTTCTGAGCTTGCTCTGCCTCTAGCCTCTTCTGAGCTTGCTCTGCCTCTAGCCTCTTCTGAGCTTGCTCTGCCTCTAGCCTCTTCTGAGCTTGCTCTGCTTCAAACTGCAACTTCTTTAGTTCCAATTCTACCTGCCACTGCAACTGAGTCTCTACCTTTCCTGTAATTACAACATTTGCACCACTGGTGGACGGGGACTGCTCTAATATTTCCTGTGGGAGAATTTGCTCATCTACCCAGTGTATCATTATTTCTCTTAGCAGTTCCGTCTTCACCATTCCTATGAGCAATAATAGTCCATAGTGCTTGCCAACAGCCACTAGGATAGACTTTTTTGCCGCTTTCAAACCCTCAACACTAGGATTGTCGACAATTTGTTGTGCTACCAAATCCATTTTTAGTGTGCTAAGATACAGCAGACTCCAACACAAATTTATAATTCTGCACCACCTTTCTCTTTTTAGGATGAGAATTTGTTTTGAAAACTGATAAGGACATTGCTTAGTTTACTTAACTGCCCTGTCAACTGGTAAATGTTTTGCACTCGAGAACACACACAAAAATTTCTTAAAACACTTTTCATAAAAATTAATAAAATGTACATAAATAAGTAATAAAGTACATATTCATATTATACCAATATTAAAAATATTATAAAATTCTACACAAGTTAAAGTGAAAAAATAAGCTACACAATTTTTATGTCAGGTTACACCTACAGGCTATCCACATTTATTAGGCTTTCGATCAGGCTGCTCAATATGTGAGGTGCTCCCGGGCTGGCTACCCAATTGTATCACGGCCTGTGTCTTACTGATGTTATCAGTAGTGATACGATTTTGTTGTCATAGAGAGCTATCGAGAATTTGGTGGTGGTGGTCCTTAAAATGTTGTCTAGGGAATAAGGAGTAAGGAAAACAGCCTAGTACACAAGTCACAAATTTATACATATAAGTCACACAGGAATACATTCAACAAGGCGTTTTCCTCACAACATAAGATCACTATGTATTATAACCTCAAGTGGCTCTGACCACCCCACGGCTCACCGTCCCATACCTGGTACCGTGCACCCAGCTACCACCGCTATCATCCAATGACACATATATTTTAGCCTCTAGGAAATCTGGACTCTTATAAAACCTCTCCAACCTCTGTAATATTACTCTACCCAATCTTGCAACCCTGGTTATTGAAAAGGATAGGCTTATCTGACTGTACGGCCGGAGAAAACCCCTCAAATAGCAGGATCGGTCGGCAGCGATACACCTCCCCCTCCAGTCAAGATGGCGTCTCTCTCTCTTGCATCATCGCCCCTTAATACTCTATTCTTTACATATGCAATCAAACTCATTATGGATTTTATTTACCATATTGCCCATGCATACTTTTTGATAGAGTCCATTTTTCCCTTACATAGTTAGGCTATTCCAGTTCACATTATTTCTGACAACCTACAGCTGAGAAGGCACTACTTTACTGGGCGGAGTAGTGACTCGCGGCCTCTCTGATCTCAGCTGTGGATTTAGTCTAATAAACACTCTCCACTGTGTCCACCAACATTTTACAACCGAAACCAACCTTCACAGGAGGTTAGGTACATAACATCAACGTCTCAGTCAAATCTCGTAAGTGCTCATCAAACGTCCTGGAGTAAATAACCACATCATCCAGGAACGCTAATGAGTGCCTTCCCAAGACTGGATTGAGGATATAATGAATTGCCCTCTGAAATGATGAATTCGCTGTCTTTAACCCGAAAGGCATCCGCTTGAATTGATAAGTATGAACCCCATCAGAGAAAGCGGTCTTCTCTCTATCCGTCTCAGCGACTGGAATGGACCAATACGCAGATTTGGCATCCAGAGTGGAAAAGTATTTGGCTGCCCTAAACTGATCTATTATTTCCTGTATCCGTGGCAAAGGGTACACATCATTTTTAGTAATTTAATTGATTAGACAGGTCAGGAATTAGACTTGCTGAAGGCAACACTGGTTCCTCCCTCGCGTGATAAGGTTTTAACTTATTAATATGAATCATTCTCTCAACTTGGTCTTCAAAAATACCTTCAATAACAAAATTAACCGGGCCTTTTCTTTCAATTACTCGGTAAGGACCCCGCCATCTAGGTGCAAGTTTCCTACTTTGATTAGCAGGAGCCGCCTCTTTAACTCTCAACACAAGACTCCCGACTTTCAACTCAAGAGGTCGTACCTTTTTGTCATAATGCTGAGCATAGCGGTCTCGTGCTGTCTTGGAAGCCCTAGCTGCAATTCTCCATGCATTTTTCATATTATTTAGAACTTCTGATGGGTAATCTTCCCCATATACAATGCTATGTCTGTTAAGACATAACATTGTATATGTTATGTCTGTTGACATAACAACAGACATAACTACCAGCAGGTAGTCAACACAAAACCTATAACTACCATCCGGTTTCTGTACCAACACCACTGGCGACAACCATGGTGACGTACTAGGCTCTATCACATTCTGCCTCAACATCTTCTGATACTCATCCCTAACTACTTCCTTCGCCCGTTCCGGAAGCCTCCATTGACGAGTGTAAATAGGAGGATGATCACCTGTAGGAAAAACATGTTCTATCCTATCCAGAAGCCCGATTTGATCGTCTTCTGTTGCAAACAGTCTAGGGAATTTACGTAAAATCACTCTCAAAAGTTTCCTATCTGACTGTTGCACATGTTGCAAATCCAGAGCCGAGATTAACTTATCCACTTCCTGAGTATTACTACTTTTACTTGTCTCGGTCTTGTATTTCCCCTGTGTAATACTATCTGTAATATTAAGCGCACTACATTGTGCTATGGTGGCTGGCATCTCCTCCTGGCTTTGATGCTGAAAAATTCCCGTATTTTCCACAATCGTAGCCTGAGACAACCTATCACCTGCCCTGAAACGATAGGTTTTGTGCGAGAGATTGACAGCTGGAATAAGTGCCCCTTTATCAAGCACTGTGATTAAATGATGAGGGATCAACAACCTGTCACATCTCCCAGCCACCTGAAGGGTGGTACCTGGTGCAATGTGACGTCCCACTGATACTTTTATAAATTTAACTGAATGAGGTGGGCAACATTGTTTCATCAAGGCATGTAACCCACATGACTTCTTATCTGTTTCAGGAAGAGACGTAAACAACAACGTAGGGTAGTGAATATTGTACTTCTGTTTCTTACTAATGGAAGCAACCACTGGCGGATGATCTACCATTTTAATGGGATAAACTACCTGGCCCAACTTCTTCTTCTTCTTCTTCTTCTTCTTGAGAATAGGTGCAGTTTGCATGAAGGGTTTACCCTCCCAATGACTGCACCACGACAGATGTAGGAAGACGCGTTGACGTTGAGGAGTAGAAAAAAGTCAAAAGTGTTAGATGTGTCGGCCCGTAGAGAGAGGTGTGGCGACGAAAACAGAGGCGGACGTTAAAGGGAGACTAGCCGCACCGTAGGGCAGGATGTCGAGTGCACGGCAGCAGCGGATCCATGCACGGCGTAGCGGTGTGCGCAAGACGTCAACTAATATTTCTCCGGAAACATGTATATCGGAAAGCGCAAGCAGTATGCATCCCAAATCACCCACGTGTCAGGGGACACCCGGCCACCAGGCGGTGCCTTCGGCTGAGACATCTTATCCGGCACCCTATAAACAAACTCCTTCACCCCCGACACCCAGACAGTGGATGAGCACCACGGGATCGGAAGCACCCGGGCATCTCAATAAGGGCCCATCACCGGACCCTCACAGGGCACGACCCAAGCAGTCGGGACTAGGCTTCCCCCAGACCTGGGCAACGAAGGAGGGGGAACCACTGTAAAATCTAATTTTCTCTATCTACTCTGTAATGGTGAGAAAGTAAAGGAAAGTATAGGAAGAAAGGAGGGGAGGAGGAAGGAGGGAGGGATGAAGGAAGGGTGGATAGAACATGGGGGAGGTTGAGGCAGGAACTGAGGTAGAGAGGGAATAGAAAACGGGAAGAGGGGAGGCAGGAGGGAGAGAAAGAAGAAGGAGGAGTAGAAGTAATAGAGAGAGTAAGTAAGAGGGATAAGAAGAGTGGGGAGAGTAGCCTGATTGTTATTCTATCTTTGTTAGATGTTATACTGATTTTATTCTAAGATGTTCTGATGTAAGCTGTCACCACCTGTCATTGAAACTAAATATTAATTCCACTTAAACAATGCGACAGGAACACTGCTTAATTTAGTTATCTCTCACTTGTTCATCTAGTTATTTCTAGGCTTAACTCTTACTCGAGAGGATATTGATTAAAAAAGGAAGACTGAACAAAAGTCAAGCTTGTTATTCTACACATTGACATTTATTGACTCAAATTATTTAAAATTATTTCAATTTCCATAGTTCTTACTATTTAGCATTTTGACATTCTATTAACACAATATTTACCAAAATTAAAAGGAAGGGGGGGGGGGATCACCCACTCCATACACGCCCACACCATACATGGCTAAATTGTTCAGACTCCACTAGCTCGTCACCATTAAGACACTTTGGTCAATCAAGCAACACTGGCTCTACCTTCTCAAATCAGAGGGATGCACTCTGATGGTGACTGGCACCCACCAGGGTGAAAATCGGGGGAAAGCTGGCTGGTCACCTTCCCTCTATGCAAGCTGGTCTCTCACTGAATCTACATGTCCCCCCCCCCCAAACGTGGGGAAGCTGAGTGTTCTTCCTCATGCCCTAATAAGGACTGGGACAGGCCAAGCTAGCCCTTACCAACACAAGTACTACCATGTCAGCAGATTGAAGCTACTCAACACCTCCCCTCGTACCATCTCGCTCCTTACTACACACACACACACACACACACAATTACAACTCATAATTATACATGAAAGAGTGCAAAATACTTGCACTGTTACAGATCCAACAGCAGGAGACGCAGGAGTGGGGGAGGGCAAAGGTAGCAACTTCGGAGCCCCCTCACAGCACCAACATCCACGGCGGGGGGACGCCAAAGAACCATACTCTCCCACCTCCTCCCAAGGCACACCACGAAGGGGAAACACACTCCGAGCCCGCCGCGAATGCTTCGAGACAGGCCGCACCACACCACGCCCACCAGGCCCCTCTGCAGGTACAGCCACCATCTTCACATCCACAACAGGCCACACCCGCACCGTCCGAAGAGTCCACAGAGGCTACATCGCCAGCACTGTCCACTTCATCCAGGGAAACAGCCTCAGAACACAGACGACACTCTTCTGCAAAGAAATGGAAAGAGCAGAACTACAGCCGCCAACACACACAGGCACTGCAGGAACCTCCCCTTGCCGAAGCCCCTCCTCCAAAACAGCAGAAGTCGCGGTCCCGGGAGTCGGTACCACATCCACAGGCGGGGATGTGGTACCGGCTCAACAACCCCAGGGGCCACAGCAGGTACCAGAGGTGTCGCACAGGCCGTAGAACTCACCTCAGCAGGCGGAGCAGCAGACAGGCAATCAGGCGCCACAGGCACAACACCTACTCCATCCTCAGAACCGTCCGAACGCAATAGGGGCGGAAAATCCTCCGCACGAGAAACATGCACCCTACCAGTCGCTCCCACGTCGCACGCCGTAGCCAGATGACCCTCGTGACCACACCAATAACAGGTGTGCGTTGACCCTGATACAGGCAGTGGAGCGTGTAACCCAACACGGACATGGACGAAGGTACACTACACTTCAGCGATATCGTCAGGGTGCGAGAGCCGTCAAGCATACCAACACAGTGCAGTCGAGACACAGTTTTCAGAAACTCTAAAGAGACACAGACACAGAAAACACAGTTTTCAGTCGAGGTCGAGGGAGGGGAAAGACGTACCATGTGTGCTCCGTTAAAATCGTGACATTAACCGGGATTTCTTAGGACTACAGCCATGGATTACTGATTACAGACATCACAAAGTGCATAGTGACCTGCGGAAAATTGAAAACAGTCAATAACAATGGAACTTTGTGTTAAATAGAGAATAAACTGGGGACCACGTGGGAGTCAGTACACGAGGCTTTGTGTTCATGGGTGTAGGCGATAGGAGGAAAAAATAGCGAACAGTGATTCGTGGAATAGTGAAGTGGAACGGGTATCACAATACACATATAAGTTGGAAGTTTAGGAAAATCGTGCATTGAATATTATAAATATAGAATACTAGAAATATAGAATAGTGGCAAGAGGCGGCATCAGCTAGGCTGTGTTTACATTAGCCACGAGGCCTACCCCAAGGACGTCCCACAGTGATAAAAATACAGGAAATATGAAGTGTAATATGGAAATGTGGATCTAGGAATTAGTAATAGAGTGAGTGAGTACCATTGCAAGCCGGAAATTAGGCAGAAAATTCCTTGTAAGAATACAAGCAAAGAATAAATCAGTGTTATAAATCGAGTAACTGGAAACTGGTGACATCAACCTGGGACAACAAGAGGTCAACTGTACCCGCACCGGGGAGCAGCTTCGCTACCCTACGCTAAGTACCTGACATAAAGCTGACATAAAGTTTGAACAAAATAATATACATAATATTACAAACATACGGTATACATATAATATTATAAATATTAAATATATAAATATACACATATAATATTATAAATATTAAATATATAAATATATACATATAATATTATAAATATTAAATATATAAATATATACATATAATTTTATAAAGAGTTAAAAGGACTGACATCAACAAGTGATCCATACAGTGAAGCACAAATACAATACAATACATCAGACAATGGAGAGGTGTGACGAGTGTTCGGGAGTACTGGGAAGACGTAATGTAGGCGTCAAGTGTTGCATCTGTAACAAAAGATTTCACCTGGGCTCTGCAGAATTATCTCCAGGATGCATAAAAAGGCAAGGAATTTACTGGATTTGCAAAGATGACAAATTAATGTTGGAGAACATAACTTAACTGATGAAAAAAATTCCCGAGTCACAGCGATTTTCATTCACAGAAAAGCTATCAGTGATATATGTGGACTGGGAAAAGACAACATTGGATAACGACCAAAACTCAGGAACAGATAGTTTAGAGAACCGCAGCAGTAGTGTGGAGGAAGAAGGTATTGTGGTACAAAATAACAGCAATATTACAGAGCCAGGTAATATAAACAATGAGAGCAACAGTGAGACAGAGGGCATAAATGAAGGAATTGGGACGAAATACGGAGATGGGTCCAATAAAGAGGTAGACAAGACAGACACAGGTATAAATACCTTGAAAAACGCAAAACCTGAACATATTTGCAAATTCTACGCAAAAGGAATATGCAAATATGGAAAATTAGGAGCAAAAGGCAATTTTCTGCATCCTCGAAAATGCAGGAACATGTTGGCGAGGGGTACATGCCGTTTTGGAACAGGTTGTAGATACTTTCACCCTAAATTATGTCAATTTTCAATTAGGGACAAAAAATGTTACAATCTTCAGTGTCCGGAATTCCACGTGAGAGGTACAGAGCGTTATAGACGGGAAGATCAATATGACACTACTGGAAATTTTTTAGAGGAAGACAGAAACAGAGTGGAAAATATAAGGGAGAGGAACAGTCAGATGGAACCAATACAGAATTACAGAGGGGAAGGGAGATACCCAAAAGACTGAAATACAAATTATGAACAAGCACGCAGGTACTACACCACACAACACCCGTCCTACTACCAAAATTGGACGAATCACTTCCAAAACAACACACCCTGGACCTGGGTAGAGTGGGGGGAGAACTACCAAAGCCCACCAGAAGTGACACGCAATGTGGGAAATCATTCATATTTGCAAACATACAAGGCTTGAAACCAAAATCAAGAAATAAAGTTAAGTTCATAAATGGCCTCCTAATAGAATCGAACTGAATATTTGGTGCATTTACAGAAACCCACACAAAAGACCACATGGATAGTGAAATCTGGATTCCGAATTATAATCTATATAGATGTGACAGAGTAATTAGGTCAAGTGGAGGAGTAGGTCTGTATATTAAAGAGGAGCTGGCATGCACAGAGCTCCTGAACTCGTCCAGTGAGGTGGTAGAAGTACTTGGAATCAAGGTAGAAAATATGAATCAACTTATTATTTTAATATACAAACCTCCAGATCCAATAGTTGAGAAATTCACTGAACAGATCCACAAAATAGAGAATATCCTTGATAACCTAGCAAACCCAGTACCAGACATCATCTTCCTTGGAGACTTCAATCTACCCAGTTTAAAATGGAGAATAGTAAACAATAGCATTATAGCAGGAAGTGAACCTGGAAATAATCAACCACAGGTCAGAGAACTACTAAGATTCTGTGACAAATTCTCGCTCAGTCAGCAGATTACAGAACCAACTAGGAACGAAAACACGCTGGACCTGATATTCACGAACAATGAGGAGCTAATCAGAGACATTACTGTCTCAGACAGTACGTACTCAGACCACAAGCTCATTGAAGTGCAAACTAACATTAATAATATTAGTAGGCCCAAGAGAAACAACAAGCGAGAAGGGTTATTCAATAAATTCAATTTTAATAATAAAAGGATAGACTGGGAGAAAATAAACAGGGAACTTACAAACATTCAATGGGAAAATGTTCTAAGAAATAAAAATCCTACACAAGGAATAGAAAAACTGACTTTGAGATTGCGAAGTCGGATTGCGAAAGGGATCTGGGAGTTATGATTAGTAAGAATTTAAAACAAAAGGATCAATGCATGAATGTTCGTAATAAGGCGAATAGGACACTGGGATTTATTAATCGAAGCGTTAGTAACAAGACACCTGGTGTGGTTCTTAAGCTATATCTTGCTCTGGTTAGGCCCCATTTAGATTATGCAGTTCAGTTTTGGTCGCCGTATTATAGAATGGATATAAATTCACTTGAACGTGTCCAACGTAGGATGACTAAGTTAATTCCCCAAATTAGAAATCTTTCATATGAAGAAAGATTAACAAAGCTTAAGTTGCATTCACTGGAAAGGCGAAGAGTTAGGGGTGACATGATAGAGGTTTACAAGTGGATGAATGGACATAAAAGGGGGGATATTAATAGGGTATTAAAAATATCAACACAAGACAGAACACGAAACAATGGGTATAAACTGGATAAGTTTAGATTTAGGAAAGACTTGGGTAAATACTGGTTCAGTAACAGGGTTGTTGATTTGTGGAACCAATTGCCGCGTAACGTGGTGGAGGTAGGGTCTGTCGATTGTTTCAAGCACGGGTTGGACAAGTATATGAGTGGGATTGGGTGGTTATAGATAGGAACTGCCTCGTATGGGCCAATAGGCCTTCTGCAGTTACCTTTGTTCTTATGTTCTTATGACTTCTGAAGCATATGAAGTCTGTCTGAAACATGTTCCTTTGAGGAAAGCCAGAGAGAGGTTCAATGTAGAAAGAGAACGCAGACGACATTACAAAAGGAGGAAGAAATTAACGGAAATGCTTAAGCAGCCACGACTCTCCATACAAAGAAGAAATAATTTAAACAGGGAGATTGAAGAAATCGAACAGAGACTGAAGCATTCCTATCAGACTGAAGAAAGGCAACTAGAACAGAAAGCAATTCAAGAAATATAGAAAAACCCAAAATATTTCTTCACATATGCTAAATCAAAAGCGAAAACCACTGCCAGTATTGGACCTATTCGTATTAGTGAAGGTTCATACACTGAGGATGACAAAGAAATTAGTGAAATCCTAAAAAAGCAGTATGAGGACATGTTTAGCACTCCAATACTCAGCGTGAAAGTGGAAGATTCGGACAATTTCTTTATGAATGATACTCAAACACCTGTAAGAACATAAGAACATAAGAACAAAGGTAACTGCAGAAGGCCTATTGGCCCATACGAGGCAGCTCCTATTCTATAACCACCCAATCCCACTCATATACTCACCCTCTCACTGAACACACTCAGTGAGAGGATGTGTTAACGAGTGAGAGGGTGTGTTAACAGTGAGAGGGTGTGTTAACCGGAGCTCCTGAGTGTTGTTATATTATCATAGCAATATGGAAGTTGTAGTGAAGGACCTGGTGACTCTAGTGGGAGGACAGAGTTGGACTCTCTGCGGGAGGAGGTGCGTCAGCTGAAAGAACAACGAGAATTAACGAAGGAGGAGACCAGTAGTAAAGGGACCTCGATGTGGAGAGTTGTGAAAGACAGGGGCCTTAAGAAGACTTTGATAAAGCCGCATTCAAACGCCATAGCAACTTCTAATTCATTTGACGTTTTGGAGGACGAGTGCTGTGGTGAGACTGCGGATCGCGCAAAAGGGAAAGCAACGAAGAGCAAGGAAGCGCAGGCCCCTCATAGAGTAAAGGAAGTACCTAAGCAAACCTTAGTTGTGGGAGATTCCCAGATAAGGTATTTGGATAGAACGTTTTGTGCTAGAGATAGGGGGAACAGGTTAAGGGTTTGCTATCCGGGAGCTGGCATTGGTGATATTATAAACAACATGAATGATATTATGGCTGGAAATGGGAACAATCCCATTATTTGCATTAGCGTGGGAGGAAATGATGTTGGTCGAGTTAGGAGTGCGGAACTGATTCAGAGGTATAAAACAGCCATAGAATTAGTTAGGAGCAAGGGAGGAATCCCGATCATATGTGGCATTCTTCCAAGAAAGGGAGTGGGAAATGAATGGATATCGAGGGCACTTGGTGTCAATTGCCGGCTGGAAAGATATTGCAAATCAAATGCAATATCTTTCATAGACAACTGGGAACACTTCTATGGAAGAAATGAAATGTATGCTCGTGATGGGGTGCATCTATCGAGAGCTGGGGTTGTTGCTGTTGCGAACTCGTTGGAAGAAGTGGTTAGAGGTGTTTGTTTGGGTTTAAACTGTTAGTAGATAGAGGTATGGGAATTGATTTGGAGGAAGGAGGTAATAAAAGTATGTGTTTGTGGGAGAAAGGAATTGGCAAAATGATCAGGGAAAGAGAAGGGCCTCAATATAACAATTCACTTAGGGTATATTACACTAACAGTAGAAGTCTAAGAAATAAAATAACGAATTAAATGCTCTTGTCTGCACAGAAAAAATAGATATTATTGCACTTACCGAAACGTGGATGAATGTAGAAAATAGAGAACTATTAGCTGAATATCAAATAAATGGATTTAAACTATTTCACACAGATAGATATATTAGACGAGGAGGTGGAGTAGCCATATATGTTAGGGACAATTTGAAATGTAGTCTCAAAGAGGGAATCAAAACTGAGCCACACACAGAAACTATTTGGATAGGAGTAAACGAAAAAGCTAATAATATTATAATAGGAGTTATATATAGGCCACCAAATTTAGACAGAATGGAAGCAAAGCACCTATGGGATGAAATATCTAGAGCATCTAGATCTAACAGTATTTATGTCATGGGTGACTTTAATTTTAGCGGAATAAACTGGTTGAACAAAACAGGGAATAGTGAAGCAGAAGATTTTCTAGAATTAATTGACGATTGCTTTCTTACGCAACACATTATGGAACCAACACGGGAAAATAATATTTTAGATTTAGTGTTAACTAACAGGGAAACACAAATTAATGACATCGAAATAGGGAGTGAGCTAGGGAACAGTGATCACAAAGAAATCAGATTTAGCATAGAATGGAATAGACCAGTAGGAGAAAATTCTGTTAAAGTGCCAGATTTTCGAAAAGCTGATTTTAATAGCCTAAGAATTTTTTTGGGTCAAATTGATTGGAAAGTCTTGGGTATGGGGTGTGGGCCAGTCTTGGAGCGAGACATGAACCCAGCGATAGGTGACTTAAAAGGGGATTTCGATGTGGATTCAATATATAACTTATTTAAGAATATTCTAAACAAAGCACAGGAACGTAGTATACCATACAAATTGAATAGATCGAATACTAATGACCCAAAGTAGATAACAAAGAATTTGAAGAACCTTATAGGTAAAAAGAGAGCTTGGTACAAAAGGATTAAAAATGGGGAGGTCACTTTAGAACAGGAATTCGTACAACTGGTTAGAAATGTTAAAAAAGAGATAAGGAAAGCAAAAAGAAACTATGAAGTTCGCATAGCAGGGCAAGCAAAGACAAATCCCAGAGGGTTTTTTCAGTTATATCGTACTAAGACTAGGGAAAGGATTGGTCCATTAAAAACTGAGACAGGTCAAATAACAGATAGTGATGAAGAGATGAGTAGTATTTTTAATAAATATTTTGTATCTGTATTTACTAAAGAGGAACTTAACAATATGCCTTCAGCCGAACAAGTCTATGTGGGTGGGGACGAGGACAGGTTGACGAGTTTAACAGTTACCAGGGAGGATGTTCTTAAACAAATAGTAAAACTCAAACCAAACAAATCCCCAGGGCCGGATGAAGTGTTTGCCAGGGTGCCTTAAGAATGCAAAGAGGAGCTTTGTGACCCACTGTCAACCATATTTAATAAATCAATAGAGTCAGGCAGAGTGCCAGAGTTTTGGAAAGTTGCTAATGTGATACCAGTTTTTAAGAAAGGAGATAGATCACTTGCGTCAAACTTCTCGCCCTTCACTAGAGGGCGAGAAGTCCCCATGGCTAAGTCAAACGTCACCCTGTCAGTGGCAAACCACCACCAGCAGGGCAAACCAGCAAGACAGCCCAACTTCATGCTGCACTTCCTTGCTCCCTCGTGAGCAGACAAAGAAACGTTAACCCGTCCCAGAAAATCCATTCCCAATAAAATCTGACCAGGGAATGCAAAAATCTCGACAATCGTGCAATTGCGTGGGTAAGATTCTCCCATATCCACTTCAAAATTGAGAGCAGCCTGGCCCAGGATATTAATATGTTGACCATTAACTGCTGTTAAATGCTTCCCACAACGCTTAAAGCGTGTCTCTTTAAGAGTGCTGAAGGCTGACTTTTCAATGAGCATTGCTTGACTTCCGGTGTCCACAAAAACCATCAATCTCACACCTTCCACCTTCATCTCAAACATAGGTCTGCTAGCCAACGTACCGAAGTGTTCTGGGTCATCCTTGACTCGTGTGCTCGTGCACACATACCTGTAATGGCCTCGGTCATGACACCTCCAACAAATTTCATCACAAATTTTACGCGTCCCAGAAGCCTGCTGGCTACATTCCCCAGCAACTTCTGTAGAGGCTACACTAAGAATGGGGGTAGGGGGGGAAAGAAGGGTGGAGGGGAGGTGAGGAGCAAGGTGTAGGATTAATGGAGGGCGTAGGGCGGGTAACAGGTGGAAGGGGTTGGTTGGATGGGTTGGGGGGATAGGGGAGAGGGTGAGGGTAGGTCGGGGGAGGGTTGTAAACAGGGAGTCGTAAGGGTGGGGGGTTGAGAGGGAAATGCAGTTTTCCACAATTCCAATAACGCGTTGACAAGGGTTTGGGTGGTATTTGGCTGGGGTTGGTATGAGTCTGCCAGGGCTTGGGGTGGACATGGGTTGACCTGGAGGGGAGGATGGGAAACGGGGTTGTAGGTAGGGAGGGTTTGAGGTTGAGGGTAGTAGGCAGGGAGGGGAGCCTGGGTAGGGAGGGTTTGAGGTTGAGGGTTGTAGGCAGGGAGGATAGCAACCCGTTCTCGCACTTTCTTACAGTCAATATTGACTTATTAAATAAGTGCATATGTGACATACTAATTTATTTTGAATATTTTAGTTTACCTTGAAAAGCTTCATAGAAAACACCGACCTTACCTAACCTTCTTAGTATGTTAAGTTAAGCATCTTATTGGTTCTTAATTACAATTAGTACTTAACCTATACCTATAATAGGTTAAGTAATAATTGAACCTCTAGCAATGTTTACCAAATTGATAAATTATGTTCAACCCTGTCTCCTCCAAGATAAAAGGTAGGGACATTTGACTCCCCTGGTATGGAGGAGGAACCAGTGAATGGGAGGAGAGAGGGAATGAGAGGTGGATGGAGAGGGAATCTGAGTGGGGGAGCATAGGCACAAAGAGGACCAGCTAGCAAGACCACCCTCAGGTCAACCTCTTGGCCCTTGACAATGGGCGAAGGGGGGGGGGGGAAGAGGGGGAGGGAAGGAGAGAATCATCTGTTACAATATGTTCCTAAGCCATACAACTTTACCATTGTAATCATTGCTGTTACCTTATATCATGTTTACTGAACGCATAGTTTACTGCATTATACCTTGCAATAATACTCAAATTATGCTACAAAATGGATAACCCATAAATTTACTTTAATGTACCTTCTAACCTTGTCAAATTTCTTATACAATGTAGTGTTTTATACTCTATACTTTCTTACAATGTACCTGTAAATATTTTATTAATTTTGCTAGAAATTGCCTTCTCCACTAGACAGTGTGACATGGTAATTGTCAGAATTAGACTTGGGTATCGATATCTATGGCAGGTGGCTGCAGGTAATGAATCCCCCAATGGTGATCATTCCAATTGTAAGCTAGTGAGGCGAGCCGGGAGGTGACGCATGCGCACTAGGCAGGGGCCCAACAAGCACAACTAGGTGAGACAAGACGAGAGGTGACGCATGTGCACTGGAGGCGCGCCAGGCAGGGGCCCCGCAAGCACAACTAGGTGAGACGAGAGGTGACGCATGCGCACTGGAGGCGCGCCAGGCAAGGGCCCCACAAGCACAACTAGGTGAGGCGAGCCGGGAGGTGACGCATGCGCACTTGAGGCGCGCCAGGCAGGGGCCCTGCAAGCACAACTAGGTGAGACGAGACGGGAGGTGACGCATGCGCACTTGAGGCGAGCCAGGCAGGGGCCCCACAAGCACAACTAGGTGAGGCGAGCCGGGAGGTGACGCATGCGCACTTGAGGCGCGCCAGGCAAGGGCCCCGCAAGCACAACTAGGTGAGACGAGACGGGAGGTGACGCATGCGCACTGGAGGCGCGCCAGGCAAGGGCCCCGCAAGCACAACTAGGTGAGACGAGACGGAAGGTGACGCATGCGCACTGAAGGCGCGCCAGGCAAGGGCCCCGCAAGCACAACTAGGTGAGACGAGACGGGAGGTGACGCATGCGCACTTGAGGCGCGCCAGGCAGGGGCCCTGCAAGCACAACTAGGTGAGACGAGACGGGAGGTGACGCATGCGCACTGGAGGTGCGCCAGGCAGGAGCCCCGCAAGCACAACTAGGTGAGACGAGACGGGAGGTGACGCATGCGCACTGGAGGCACGCCAGGCAGGAGCCCCGCAAGCACAACTAGGTGAGACAAAACGGAAGGTGACACATTTGCACTGGAGGCGCGCCAGGCAAGGGCCCCACAAGTTCAACTAGGTGAGACGAGACGGGAAGTGACGCATGCGCACTGGAGGCGCGGGGCCAAGCAGGGACCCCACGAAGGGAGTGTCAGTAGAGGTGGTGTTCCCCCGGACCTCCCAGCCAGCGGGCGTGTGTACTCATACTTACACGAATATACTCTGGCCCTGTGTGTACATTCTCTACCGTTTGATATTACACGTAATGGTAAATAAGGGTAATATTCCCTGGTGAAATAATAATAACCATAACTCCTTGTGATAAGTATACAAGGCCGAGTGTGAGTATACAAGGCCGTGTGATGGTGCAATCACTGGTGTGTGGAGCCTGTAGCCGTCATATCCTGGCTGGTCGCCGTAAATGTATCAACAAAACTATTGAACAGTTTTACGAGTGAACAATCGTGAGAACGGGCAGCAGATTTATTTATATACGAGAAAGTACAATGGGTTGTGTCAGTGCAGAACTTTAGGTGATTTATTGGTACTTTCTTGGAGACACGAACACGTACAGGATGTTCATTCTCTGCTGTATGGTGGACTGACAGGTGTGTGGACAGTGTTGTAGTGAAGTTATCAGTGAAGAAAGTGTTAAGTGTAACTTTTCCTGCTGTATGGTGGACTGACAGGTGTGTGGACAGTGTTGTAGTGAAGTTATCAGTGAAGAAAGTGTTAAGTGTAACTTTCCCTGCTGTATGGTAGACTGGCAGGTGTGTGGCCAGTGTTGTAGTGAAGTTATCGGTGAAGAAATTGTTAAGTGTAACTTTTCCTGCTATATGGTTACCTGGTTGATACCTGGTTGATGGGGTTCTGGGAGTTCTTCTACTCCCCAAGCCCGGCCCGAGGCCAGGCTCGACTTGTGAGAGTTTGGTCCACCAGGCTGTTGCTTGGAGCGGCCCGCAGGCCCAAATACCCACCACAGCCCGGTTGGTCCGGCACTCCTTGGAGGAATAAATCTAGTTTCCTCTTGAAAATGTCCCCGGTTGTTCCGGCAATATTTCTTATGCTTGCTGGGAGGACGTTGAACAACCGTGGACCTCTGATGTTTATACAGTGTTCTCTGATTGTGCCTATGGCACCTCTGCTCTTCACTGGTTCTATTCTACATTTTCTTCCATGTCGTTCACTCCAGTACGTTGTTATTTTACTGTGTAGATTTGGTACTTGGCCCTCCAGTATCTTCCAGGTGTATATTATTTGATATCTCTCTCGTCTTCTTTCTAGTGAGTACATTTGGAGGGCTTTGAGACGATCCCAATAGTTTAGGTGCTTTATTGCGTCTATGCGTGCCGTATATGTTCTCTGTATTCCCTCTATTTCAGCAATCTCTCCTGCTCTGAAGGGGGAAGTGAGTACTGAGCAGTACTCAAGACGGGACAACACAAGTGACTTGAAGAGTACAACCATTGTGATGGGATCCCTGGATTTGAAAGTTCTCGTAATCCATCCTATCATTTTTCTGGCTGTCGCAATATTTGCTTGGTTATGCTCCTTAAACGTTAGGTCGTCAGACATTATTATTCCCAAATCCTTTACATGCTGTTTTCCTACTATGGGTACATTTGATTGTGTTTTGTACTCTGTATTATGTTTAAGGTCCTCATTTTTACCGTACCTGAGTACCTGGAATTTATGACTGTTAAACATCATGTTATTTTCTGATGCCCAGTCGAAAACTTTATTAATATCAGCTTGAAGTTTTTCAATGTCCTCAGCCGAGGTAATTTTCATACTGATTTTTGTGTCATCTGCAAAAGATGATACGAAACTGTGACTTGTATTTTTGTCTATATCTGATATGAGAATAAGGAAAAGCAGCGGTGCAAGGACTGTACCCTGAGGTACAGAGCTTTTCACTGCACTTGGACTAGATTTTATATGGTTGACAGTTACTCGCTGAGTCCTGTTTGACAGAAAACTGAGTATCCAGTGTCCTACTTTACCGGTTATTCCCATTGACTTCATTTTGTGTGCTATCACGCCATGGTCACATTTATCGAAAGCCTTTGCGAAGTCCGTGTATATCACATCAGCATTCTGTTTCTCTTCTAATGCCTCAGTGACTTTGTCGTAGTGCTCAAGTAGCTGTGAGAGGCACGATCTTCCCGCTCGAAATCCATGTAGGCCTGGGTTGTGAAGGTCATTGGTCTCCATGAAATTGGTGACCTGACTCCTAATCACTCTCTCAAATACTTTTATGATGTGCGATGTTAGTGCAACTGGTCTATAATTTTTTGCCAATGCTTTGCTCCCTCCTTTGTGTAGAGGGGCTATGTCTGCTACTTTAAGTGCATCTGGTATCTCCCCCGTGTCCAAGCTCTTCCTCCACACTATACTGAGTG
The DNA here is from genome assembly GCF_040958095.1 of Procambarus clarkii. NCBI lineage: Eukaryota > Metazoa > Arthropoda > Malacostraca > Decapoda > Cambaridae > Procambarus > Procambarus clarkii. The sequence goes on along the minus strand of NC_091160.1, from coordinate 37,836,014 downwards.
CCTGTGCTACCGGCACTTTGCATTTCTTTATAAATATTGAATTCCATGAGTCTGGACCTGGGGCCGAGTGCATGGGCATGTTTTCAATTTCTTTTTCAAAATTTAGTGCGCTCGTGTTTATATCAGTTATATTTACAGGGGTTTGAATATCCCGCATAAAGAAATTGTCTGGATCTTCCACCTTCATGTTGTTTATTGGAGTGCTAAACATGTCCTCATACTGCTTTTTTAGGATTTAACTAATTTCTTTGTCATCCTCTGTGTATGAACCTTCACTTGTACGAATAGGTTCAATACTGGCAGTGGTTTTTGCTTTTGATTTCGCATATGAGAAGAAATATTTTTGGATTTTTCTTTATTTCCTGAATTGCTTTCTGTTCTAACTGCCTTTCTTCAGTTTCATATGAGTGTTTCAATTTCCGCTCGATTTCTTCAATCTCCTTATTTAAATTATTCCTTCTTTGACGGGAAATTCGTGTCTGCATAAGCAGTTCCGTTACCATGGTGGACTGGCAGGTGTGTGGACAGTGTTGTAGTGAAGTTATCAGTGAAGATAGTGTTAAGTGTAACTTTCCCTGCTGTATGGTAGACTGGCAGGTGTGTGGACAGTGTTGTAGTGAAGTTATCGGTGAAGATAGTGTTAAGTGTAACTTTCTCTGCTATATGGTAGACTGGCAGGTGTGTGGACAGTGTTGTAGTGAAGTTATCAGTGAAGATAGTGTTAAGTGTAACTTTCTCTGCTATATGGTAAACTGGCAGGTGTGTGGACAGTGTTGTAGTGAAGTTATCAGTGTACATAGTGTTAAGTGTAACTTTCCGTGCTATATGGTAGACTGGCAGGTGTGTGGACAGTGTTGTAGTGAAGTTATCAGTGTACATAGTGTTAAGTGTAACTTTCCGTGCTATATGGTAGACTGGCAGGTGTGTGGCCAGTGTCGTAGTGAAGTTGTGGAGGAAAATAGAATGGGGAGTGTTAAGTGCCTCAAACAATTATATCTATCGTCATAGATTAAGTTAATAGCAGTAATTATGTCGTAATGTTTTGTAATATCCTAGATGAGAAACCCCGTGGTGCCCGGGGCTGTCTCTCTCTCTCTCTCTCTCTCTCTCTCTCTCTCTCTCTCTCTCTCTCTCTCTCTCTCTCTCTCTCTCTCTCTCTCTTTCTAGATAGATAGGGGCAGAAAGAGAATGGGGGAGATGGGGTGACTTTGGAAGAGAAGGAAGGAGAGAGGGGAAGAAAAGTGGAGAGGGGTGAAGGGAGTGGGGGAGATTTTAAGGGAGAATGGGAGAAAGATGGAGATTGAGGAGAATGTGAGTGGGGACGATGTTGAGTGGAAGGGGGTAAAATGTGGAGAGGGAGATAAAGGAAGAGAGAGGGATAGGGGATTGGGAGAGAGACATGAGAGGGAAGAGGGGAAGGGAGAGAATGGAGTAGAAGATGAGGTAAGGAGGGGAGACCCATCTAGTATTTATATCTATAAGAGAGAATATCTGTGTGTCTAGCCAAGGCTGGAGGTCCGACGCTTGTGGCTAATCTCACTCAACACTGCAGGGGAAATAGTCTGGGGTACGGGATAGCCATAGGCTGGTCGGAGTCGGTCCAGTTAGTCTTATTGAAATCAGGGCCGTCTTAACAGCATTATGGGCCCCTGGGACAACCAGAGAACTGGGGCCCCTACGGCAACCACACAGGAATATTAAGTAAATGGTCGATAATATTAAACATATATTTAGTGCATCAGAAGCAATGGTTTTCAATTCACTGAAGAAAGAAAACATATTTCCAATCTGTGAATAAGCCTCTGCACGTTTTGTCAGTTCAAAGATTAGTGTCCAGAATAGGGAGGAAAGTTTCCACCTTGAATTTGTGGGTTTTCATTAGAAGTTCTTCTTCTGTTGATCCGTCATATCTACTAAGACGCACACCTCGTTTTCCTTCCCGTTTTTTCCCATCACTGTAATCTGTATCTGGACACATACTCCTGACTTGAGTTTATATTCACTAAGTTTGTCTCTAGTTTCCTGAAGATAGATTTTATAGACTCAAGAAGTTTCGTGGCAACAAGGATGTTCACATCCATGTTCATAGACCAGACAGCTGAGTGGACAGCGCTCGGGATTGGTAGTCCTAAGGTTCCGGGTTCGATGCCCGGCGGAGGCGGAAACAAATGAGTTTCTTTCACCTTGATGTACCTGTTCACCTAATAGTAAATAGGTACCTGGGAGTTAGACAGCTGCTACGGGATGCTTCCTAGGGACGTGTAACAAAAAGGAGGCCTGGTCGAGGACCGGGCCGTGGGGACGCTAAGCCCCTAATCATAAAAGATAACCTCTCAAGATAACATCATTTAATTGTAGGAACTTGTTAGTTTTGTTTATTCTTTCTAGCATGTCATTCCAAAGAATTGTGAGAGAGATTGTTTCCAGGTTTTCCATTTTTTTGCTCAATCATTCTGCCTCTCGCCTTGTATTCACTTGCTGTTCATTGTCAGCTGATAGAGAATCCAGTGCATGTTTTATATTCTCTAAACCCCCCATACAGAGCATGAACAGCATCACTATGTGCTGACCATCGTCTGTCACACAGACGCTTGACCACAAAATCATTTCTAAAGATGATGTCAAAACATTCCAGCGATGAGTAGAACCAGCAAAAAGTGAATACAGATGCTGAACAAAGTCAAAGAATTTGACAGTCTGTAGACAACACTCTGTTGCTTTTACTCCCACCAAGAGTAAGTTAAGTTAAGGCTGTGTCCAGCACAGGGGACATAGATGGCAAACTCACTGAGTTGATGAATCCGTGTTGGCAATTCAATATATCGTCCAGATATATTTGAGACATTATCGTATGACTGACTACGGCAGTTTGATAGTGGAATTTTGTCCTCGTTAAGAAAATCCACGACAGTGTCTGTTAGATCCTTTGCTCCGTGAGAAAAGATGGAGATGAACATCAAGAAACGTTCCACAGACTCACAGCCTTTAATGTATCAGACAGTAAATGTCAGTTGATCTGTGTGCGAGATGTCTGGAGTAGAATGTTCACTTAACGAATAATACTTTGATTCATTTACTTCTTCAAGAATAGTACAAAGAACCAGTTGTCAAATTAATTCAATAAATTCCTCACAAATATATGCAGATAAATATGACGGATTCCGTTTTCCAAGATTTCCATATATATATTGAGATGATCTTCCAGGAAAGGATCAAACTCACTCAGCAGCTCCAATATACCTAAATAGTTGCCATTTTTTGCTGACACAATAATCTGATTTTCTCCACAAAATGCCAAACCTCTTGAGGCAAGAAAGCGAATTACAGAAACCACACGTGTCAACACTTTATGGCAATATTCCTGCTCTGAGCCATGTTGCTCAAGCAATAAAGAATCTTCACTTCCAGTTTCTTTATGCCTTATCAAAATGCTGTCATACACTTTCGATGTTCTTCTTCATTTTTATGTTCTACAATAACATTGCTGGACTTCCAGTCACTGAACCCCATTGTAGCAAAGGGAGATTCTTTCTTGGACAATAGGCGACATACAAAGCCGTACAAACGACCTTGGGATGGTGAATAGTGTAGCCATTCACGTTTTACATACTCGCTATTCCGCAGTTCACGTTTGAACACATTGTTTGATAAATACCTTTCCCTCATATTCTCTGCTCCAGCTGTTTTATACTTTCTGCTTGAGTTTGTAAGGTTGCTATTATGATTCTAACATGATGAGGGCCCACTACGAATCCAGTAATCTATTGTGTTAGTATCATTAATGTTCCACAGTCCCGGATCTGTCTCTTGGATTACAAACACCTTTACTGTTACAGCTTTGGGTATTTCCTCTTGTAAAATGTCACCAGCAGCAGCAACAAGCAATGATGGCATGTCTGCTGACACTGGATGATTGGTACCAGGAGTGGATGTAGATGTGGATGTTATATCTGAAGGAACAGTACTAGTGGCTGACATTGCAGGAGTGGATGCTATATCTGAAGGAACAGTACTAGTGGCTGTCATTGCAGGAGTGGATGCTATATCTGAAGGAAGAGTACTAGTGGCTGTCATTGCAGGAGTGGATGCTGATGTGGATGCTATATCTGGGAGGAACAGTACTAGTGACTGACATTGCAGGAGTGGATGCTATATCTGAAGGAACAGTACTAGTGGCTGTCATTGCAGGATTGGATGCTGATGTGGATGCTATATCTGGAGGAACAGTACTAGTGGGGAAGATATGGAAGACGGAAAAGATGGGAGAATGAGATGTGGGTGAGTTGTGGAGAGTGGGATAAGGAGGAAAATGTTGAGGTGTGTCAGGGTTCACCCCCTTCCAACCTGTGGTTGGGGTTGCTTCTACGGGTCCCCTCAGTCCCTGGCGCCACTGTCCGCCCCGGGGCTCCCCCAGACGGCCAAGGGCTGGCCTTATACACCCCTAGCAAGTGGGGAGGTTCAAGCCTCCTATAACTCACCTGAACCTGCCCGTCCTGACACTGCGAGGTTCTCTCTTTGATATCATGTCTGCTCTGAGGTCGCCAGCTGGGTGTTCAGACTCGTGTCCCAGCAACACGTCAGTGGTCTTATTGGTTATCTTAATCAAGGATGCAGTATCACGTTCAGTACAAGGTGTCACTAATGGTCTCATAAATATATATATATAGCCCTAGAGAATGGAGGCTTACTTAAACTCATCAGTTAGTTTAAAAGTTTACTGAAGAAAAGGCATATATACACATAAATTGCATAAATAAATTGGTCATAAGTGCTACAGCCACAATGGGTCGCAACTGGGTTCTTTGCTGGTGGAACTAAAGTTCTGGTATCTGGCCTCAAGTTAGTAGTGGCTTTCAAGGAGTAAGCTCGGTAATGCAAGTAAAACACAAAGGTGGGTTTGCATTGAATACGACACTTCATCAATTATCAATGTATTCACATATAATCACTTTCCCATCACCTCACATATAATACTAAAGAAAGTATTACTACACTTAATATATTCACAAGTGTCTCTCTCATGGGACACTAAGCGTTTCTCGATGCTCAATCAATGCAGTCTTGTCAGCTTCAGTGTTTCCTCAACACGGAGTACCGTCCTCAACCAGTACTGGGAAACACCAACTGGTCTACCATAGCCACGGGCCAGCCTATACACAGTCTCACTAGGTGCTTCCTCGTGAACGCCCACAATCACTCTCCAGCCTGGTGCTGGCAGAGAACATCAGCCTCGCGCTGCTGGGCCTCTTCACAAAACAAATACAAGGGTAGCTAACCCTTGGCAGGAGCTTCTTGCAACTCGCTAGTTACACTCCTCCTTAGCACCTTACTGTCAGTCTTTTCTTCCGCTAGCCAGTCCTGGGATACGCCGAATTCCGTCACTGCCACTTCACGGGCAGACAGTAGAACACAACACAGTTCTTCTTCAGCGGCGGCTCACTGCTTCCGTAAAACAGAATGGAATAGAGAGATAATGGCTGCCCTGGGTAGACTGACTGTCCTCGTACCACAGCAGCCCTACGTTGACTCTGTGGATACAGACACGTTATCAGTATATGAGACACTAGGAAACATCGCTTACTGACCCTGACATAGACATACAACTCCTCCTACAATAGACGGCGCTGCCTTTCTAGGCACCACCTCACCAGAGGCCAGCACCAGCTACCTCTCGATCTGACTAGGACAGGAATCTAGCGCCTCTTGCTGGTATCTTGCTGCCACCAGTAGATGGCGTCGTCCATGTTGTGGGGGGCTTCAGGAGCGGACTCACAGATGGCATTGATGTCGCTGCTCCATGCTCTGACGATGGAATCAGGTTCGTAACAATAAGTGGAATCATCTGCTGGTGACAACACTCTTCTTGACACGCCTCTGGCAACACAATCAACTGACTGGATCCACATCTCGAGCCGTGGGTACACACCTCGTGCCTCTGGGAGCATGATCAGCTGACAGCTCCAACTGTCAGAACGGCGTAGCTCTCCCCACCGCCTTTAGCAATGCGATCAGCTGGGCGTTTCAGAGTTCGTTGCTGGCTCCTTGCACACCAGCTACCACCTCCAGGATCACTAACATCACTGCATCAATATATTTATGATCCATCACCATCAAGCCTATATGAGCTCTAGGCTCCTAGCCTAATATTCTGTCACTTAGACAATAAAATGATGAGTAGAAATGTTCACAACATATAAAATACCCTAGCTCGCCTAGATCAAAAGGGGTAAAGGTAGGGACAGTTATCTACCTTAATTCATTCCAACCATGAAGCTGACTCGTCCTCTGTTGAGGGATGCTGAGGTTCCTGTTCCTGGCTTCTGGTCTCCTGATGAACAGTTCCCTCACACACAGGGTCCTCTGTCGTCCTCGTGGTAACGCATCCTCGCCGTGCTGACTCCGAACAGGTACTGTCTTCCTCCTCCTATTCTCCGGGGTACTGGAGACAGGTACCTCTGTCGTCGTCCTCCACTCTCACTGGCACTGCCGACACCTCGCAGTCCAGCTCAGCTTCCCCTCGCCTCACTGACAGTAGATTTGGCCAGTCGTAACTTTTCGCTTGATGTGGAATACTGGTCTTCTGGGCGTCCCAGACGTCACCAGTTCAACATTCCCTCTGCTGCAGACTCTTGATAGAGCTCTTGGCTCTCTAATCCGGCCCGTCCTTGTTTCTGGGCACTTCACGGAAGTTGTATGGCCTCTCAGACTGTCTGCAGAATCGAAGCGAAGCTTATATCTAATGGTAAGGGCTCTCTAGATCCGGAGCTCAATTGAGCGCGTCCTCACCCAACCCGTTCTCGCAAATTCGTAAAGTCAATATTGACTTATTAACTACGTGCATAGGTGATATACTAAACATAATAGATACCCTTAAAAAGATTCATAGAAAACACCGACCTTACCTAACCTTGTTAGTATCTTAAGATAAGCATCTTATTGCTTCGTAATTACAATTATTACTTAACCTATACCTATTATAGGTTAGGTAATAATTGTAATTACGGAGCAATAAGATGCTTATCTTAAGATACTAACAAGGTTAGGTAAGGTCGGTGTTTTCTATGAATCTTTTTAAGGGTATCTATTATGTTAAGTATGTCACCTATGCACATATATAATAAGTCAATATTGACTTATTAAATTTGCGAGAACGGGTTGCCTCACCCTATGGCGGCTCGTGACGTACTATCCCGCCCAGGCGCCAGCCGCCCCGAGAGCCCTCCGCCTCGTGACGTCACACCGCCCGAGGGCTCTCGTCATTGGTCACTTCTAGCACGTGACCTCACCTAGCCAATCAGGTGCCGGGAGGCGTCACGACGTCTTGGCGGGGAAACAAGATGGCTCGACACCGTCTTGTGCCCCAAAAGGCATAAGCCCCCTGCATTATCAAACTTAGCTGGCCATTTTACAGCCAGCTTAATCACGCTCCACGCTTTCCCACACATGAAAATGTTCCCTGAACATCAGAAAATACTTAGGCTATGGAGATATGACTCTTCTAAGCTGGGAAGGAAGAAATAAAGGGGTGGGACACCGTCACAGGTGGAAAGTAAGAGAGGATGGGGAAAGGGGAGGGGCAAGATAGGGGAATTAAGAGGGAGGAGAGGAGACAACAAGGGTAGGGAGAGAGACAGACTATTCCAGGCACCACTGGGTACCCCTTCAAGTATATATTCCCGGCGGGACAGAAATTGTTGGGTGCGTTTCCTATCACCTAATGTCTCTGTCCACCTAGCAGTAAATAGTTACCCAGGAGTTAGTCAGCTTGTTGTGGGGTTGCATCCCAGGGAGGGTTAGTAATTCCTCCCTCATGGAGGGGGGGGGGGACATTGACATAAGCCGAACATGTACCGTATATATATACTGGCTTCCTATCCCCCCGACACAATGAACTAATTATATATAAAAGAGAATGTCTGTCTGAGGCTGGAGGCCAGACACTTGGGCCCTAGCCTCACCCAACTTTCCAAGTTGACACATGGTGGGCATGGGAGTGGCATAGGCCAGGCAGGGTTGGCCTCAGTGGCAGATTTTAAGAAATATTGACATCTATATTGACCCCTCTACAATTTCATAATATCAGATGTGAAATTGGGGTATCTATTTTCGTAGAGTTTTGATGGTTATTTCAGATGTTTAACAACAGATTGTCATATATTACTGGAAATTGATGAACTCTGATATTTTCAGAGACAGACAGACAGCGAGAGAGAAGGGGGGGGGGCAGGAGAGGGAGAAAGAGAAAGATGAAGAGATAATGGAAAGAGAAGGAGAAAGAGGGGGATCCGCAGGGAGCACAGAAGGAGGAGGAGGAGAGGTGGAAGGTGGAGAGAGTGGGGATGAAGGGAAGAGAGTGCGAAGGGAATGCACCTCTAGGCATCCTTCTTATGTGGCTCTAGGCGGCCCTTTTATGCACCTCTAAGAGGCCCCTTTATGTGCTTCTAGGCGGCCCCTTTATGCACCTTTAGGCGGCCCCTTTATGCACCTCTAGGCGGCCCCTTTATGTGCCCCTAGGCAGCCCCTTTATGTGCCTGTAGGCGGCCTCTTTATGCGCCTCTAGGCGGCCCTTTTATGTGCCTCTAAACGGCCCCTTTATGCGCCTCAAGGCAGCCCCTGTATGCGCCTCTAGGCGGCACTTTATGCGCCTCTAGGCAGCTCCTTTCTGTGCCTCTAGACGGCCCATTTATGCGCCTCTAGGTGGCCCTTTATGCGCCTCTAGGCAGTCCCTTTATGTGCCTCCAGGTGGCCTCTTTATGCGACTCTAGGCAGCCCCTTTATGTACCTCAGAGGTGGCCTCTTTAAGTGCGTCAAGGCGGTCCTTTTAGGTGCCTCTAGGGGGTCCCTTTATGTGCATATTGGTCGTCCGTTTATGTGCCTCTAGGCAGCCCCCTTTATGCGCCTCTAGGCAGCCCCTTTATGCGCATTTAGGCAGCCCGTTGATACGCTTCTAGGCCGTCCTTTTATGTGCCTCTAGGCGGCACTTTTATGCACCTCTAGGCGGCCCTTTATGCGCCTCTAAGAGACCCCTTTATGCGCCTCTTGGCGGCCCCCTTTATGTGCCTATAGGTGGCCCCATTATGTGCCTATAGGCGGCCCCTTTATGTGCCTCTAGGCGGCCTCTTTTTGTGCCTTTTCTTTCTCTCTTTTCTGTTCTTTGTTTTCTTTACGTTCCCTTACTATCCTCTTCTTATTCCTATTACTATCTCCTTCTCATTCGGTGTCTATAATAGGAGCTGCCTCGTATGGGTCAATAGGCCCTCTTCAGTTCTTATTCCTACTACTATCTCCTCTACTACACTTTGCTCCTCACCTCTCTCAAGCCTATTTATTGCCTGCATCTACTTCCTCGTCATTCCATTGCAGGATCTTTAGAATTCTAGGTTCTTGGAATTTGCTGATAATTCCGTGGTATCCATGGAGTCTGATGAACACGCCATGGAAGTTGCAATTGGTGTATAGGTTCTTAGTGGACCTGAAATTGACTCATCAATATCGCTTTCCGACGAGCTGGACTCTATCTGCTTTTTATGGGGGTGTCTCCTGCCCTGCTGTCTTGACGGTGTGGATATTACATCTTCGAATTTTTTGAGCTTGTGCTCAATTGTCTTCCGAGTCTCTGTGGTTTGCTTGATTCCATGTGAAGACAGCAGACTTTCGATTAACTCAGTGACCAAAGTTTTGAGCATTGGCCAGAGAGCGTTCAGTTCAGTGGGAGCATTATTTAATGTTGTGCAGGTTAGGGGCCTAGTGGCTTTTAGACCCTTCTCGGTAGCAACTTTGGCACTGGAATTGCTACTCCTATTGGCCCCAGTGTGCTTGCTGGATGAAATGGGAGGCCGACTGCTTTGAACATGATTCTTGTGTCCTCCATCTTTCTTTTTGGCCTGTACTGTCGTCTCACCCTTCACCATGGCCAATGGTGAAGGGCCGTGTGCCCCCTCTTCCTGAATGGATAGACCCCACGCGGTTTTAGTGGGCATGGGAGCTGGTATTCGTTTTGGTGGGGGTTTCGGCTCCGCTTAGGCGTGGTGGGGTTCGTTTGAAGCCTTTTGAGCCTTTCAGGGCATTTCAAGTTCCAGGCATGATGTGCCTTGGAACAATTTGGGCATTTTGCCTGAACAGGGTGGTTTGCCTTGAATTTATCAATACATGTTTTTGTATCATGGGGCTGGCTGCAGACTCCGCACCTCACTGGGCGTTGGCAGCCATCTTTGTGATGCCCAAATCTCTGACATCTAAAGCATCTTAGGGGTTCTGGGGTGTAAGGCCTGTGTTGGAACACACCCCAGATTCCAAGGTCAAGTTTCTCCGGGATCCGTCCTCTTACTGTGAGAAGGACAAGGACTGCGCACTAAATTGCAACACTTGCAATGCATAGCAGCAACCAAGGGCATAGACATCCTGATACTACAGGAGAGCTTGCTTCGAGCCGGATTAGAACCTAAAATCTCAGGCTATCGAGGCTTCTTCCTTCCATGGATCAATGGGCAATCCAGGGGATGTGCAATCTATGTAAAATGTGACCTGATCTCCAAATCCATAACCAGCCCACCCTATTGTGGAGCAGGGACAGACGTAATGGGAGTCACCATTGAGCTAAGACACGACAAACTTGAAGTGTTCAATGTGTACAGGTCTCCACAAGCCGAAATGGATCTCTCTGTGTTATTTGGACACGCGACAACAACAAACACAATCATTTGTGGAGACTTTAATGCCCATCATTGATTGGCACTGGGCTCGAACAAAACAAATGAAGCCGGCATACACATTACACATCTACTGGACCAGCTTCCAGAAATACAAATCCTAAACAAGAATGAACCTACCCACATCCAAGGAGGCAGATTAGACCTAACCTTCGTTTCAGCCTCCCTAAGAGATGCAGCAACATGGTCAGTTGAGCCCACACTCACAAGCGACCACTATGGGGTCCAAATTGATCTTCAGTTAGACCTACCCACCCCACCTCCGCCTCCATCTGAAGCCTGGAACTTTGCTTTAGCAAACTGGGACCGATTTCAAAACCTCATTTCAGAGTGGCAAAGAAACTATGATCTTCCCGAAGACATTAATCAGGCAGAACAAGAATTTGTCAAAGCGATTCAAAGTGCAGCCAACCACTCAATCCCACTGAAAAAACAGTCCACCGGACACCATAAAGATCATTGGTACTATTGCGAACGTGTCAAAGAACTCAACCATAGACTCAATAGAACAAGAAAGCTATACAAAAAGCAGCCAAGTGACCGCAACAGGATCTTACTTTGTGAGGTCAAGGAACATGTACATCGAGAGACCAGACAAATAAAAGAACAAAAGTGGCTGGAATGGTGTTCACACCTAAATGAACACACCTCTCTCGGAGAGATGTGGCAGCAAATTCACCGGGCCAAAGGGAATAAAACACCTAAAGCTCCACACCCTAAGGATCCTCAACAGGAAGCCGAAGTACTGGCAACCAGGTTTGCAGAGAGAGCAGCCAGCAATCAACTTCCACCAGATGTATTAGCAGTACAGACCGGACTAGAGGAGGAAAGGTGGCACAGAATCCTTACAGCATGTGAAGAAGTCTCTGACACTAATGCCCCCTTCACACTGGATGAGCTCAATCGGGCTAAGAAAAACTCCAAGGATACATCCCCTGGAGCCGACAAAATAACCTATAAAATTATTAGAAACCTCGGCCCAGAGGGAGACGCTGCATACCTAAGGTTAATTAATTTAGCCTGGACTTCTCAAACTAGACCTTCTGCTTGGAATAGAGCAGACATAGTGCCGATCCCAAAACACAAAGATCCAGCTAATCCCAGGCCCATCTCTCTCCAAAGCTGTGCAGCCAAGACGGCTGACAGAATGGCACTCAACAGACTGGAGTGGAAAATGCCTAAACTGCACCATGATATGTATGCCTATAGAAGAGGGGTTGGCACAGTGGAATGTATTACAACTCTGTTAGCCCACTTGAATGACAGACCAGGAATGCTGATATTCCTGGACCTCGAAAAAGCCTTTGAACTGGCTAGCACCCCAGCTATTCTCTGCTGCCTCATTGACAAAGAGGTCAGAGGCAACCTGCTCTCCTGGACCAAAAACTGTCTCATAAACAGAGAAGCAAGAGTAAAACTTAATGGCACAGTCTCTGAGTACAAAAGACATGAAAATGGTACACCGCAAGGAGGTATTCTCAGCCCTCTTCTCTTCAACTGTTTAATGGAAAGTATAATGAGGTTGAAACTCCCACATCACTGCAGGCTGCTAAACTACGCGGACGACTTTGTCATCATCATAAAAGGAAGAGATGCGGCGCGCCTTGCACCCAAATGCTTAGACTGCATCAGTAAAGAGGCAAACCAGATTGGGATCAAACTCAACCCCTCAAAGTCAAAGGCCATGCCCAAAAAAATAGCGAAGCCCAACATTCAACTCACAGTACAGGGCCAACCAATAGAATGGGTCGACACCTATCAGTATCTAGGAATCATCCTGGACACACACATGAATTTTAATGCTGAGGTCACTTACTTGAGAGAGCGAACTGTGGCCCGGACGGCAATCCTCAGGTCGCTAACCTCCCTTTCTGGAGGAGCCAATCTGCAAGTCCTTCGCACATACTATGTACAGGCAGTCAGATCAGTGATCGATTATGCCGCACCTGTACTCACAAATCTATCACACCAACAGTGGAAAAAGCTTGAAGTTGCCCAAAACAATGCTATGAGAGCTGCACTGGGAGCCCCCATGTGGACCAGGCTTGAAACTCTTAGACTGGAGACGGGTTTGCCCTCTCTACAAAAAAGAATATCACAAAGGACAGCTACAATTATCAGTAAGATAATTATTTCTTCCGATCCAATCCCAGTACGGCAGGCCTTGGTGGTTGGACTAGGCCAAAACAATGGAAACTCTTGGGTTGCAAGAGCAGGAAAAGTCCTAAACAGACTACATTTAAAAAGCATGATTCTTGATAGAGAGGGTGATCATCCACACCCAAATTACACTCCTTCCGCGCCGTGGGAAGACCCTACTTTCAAAATAGTAATAGAAAGTCTCCCAATGAAAAAGGCTGCCTATGATCCGACAATCCTAAGGCGCATAATAGAAGAGCAAATGTATAGCATAGCAGTAGCAGGAGCCACCCACATCTTCACAGACGGATCGGTGGACACAGAAAATGAAAGTGCTGGCGCTGCTCTTTGCACGACCAGCGTACAGGCATATTGGAGACTGGGAGGACTAGTATCATCAACCCAAACTGAGCTGTTTGCCATACAACAGGCATTCGCATATGTGATTGCACAAAACACTCAAAATGCAATCATACATACAGACTCAAAAGCTGCACTTCAAATACTAGGACAAAAACAGTGGAAAGATAATGTGGAAATAATTACCACCATTTTGTATCTTGGAGCAGTCGCTAAAGGCAAAGGACTCAATATAACTTTAAACTGGATCCCATCCCATATTGGAATCTCATTAAATGAAAAAGCTGATGAAATTGCTAAATTGGCAACTCGTCATCCAGTGATACATAAAACAATTCAACCCAGCCTAGAGAACATAAAAAACATCATCACCAAAAAACTCTCACATCTCAACAAAGCCTACCTGCACCAGAGAATAGCTGAAGGTTCGCCATCTGCAACATGGTATCTTCAGGCTACCAAATTAGAAAGGTTAAATATCCCAAAAGGAATCCACAGGGAAATAGCAGTTAGGTTATATAGACTACGTCTAGGTTACAGATGCAACTGGGAGATTGGTGAACCCCGACAGAGAGAGTGCATCTTCTGCCAAACTGTCACAGAAAAGCCATTACTTCACTATCTACTGGAATGTGAAGCAACCAATGACCTTAGAAGAGCTTTAAGAGTTCCTGAATCATGCAGTGGCCACCCTGAAGCCATCAACACAGCCACTCTCCTGGTCAACAAAGGTGTCCAGCAGCTGGACACCCTCATAAAGACTGTGAAGCAGTATCCTCCCCCGCGATAACAGCTTGATGGTTAAAAGCAACCTCAGAATACTGAGAAAAAAAAAATTGTACCACTTACGGGCTATTCATGCCCGTGCCACCTCTTGGGTGGCTTAATCTTTATCAATCAATCTTTCCTCATCACTTGCGGACTATTCATGCCCGTGCCACCTCTTGGGTGGCTTAATCTTCATCAATCTTCCTCATCACAATCGAATTGTGAATGGTCCAGGACGGACCGAAACGTCGTCGTCCCTTCACCTTCTAGTGTGTAGTCTGGTCAACTTACTTTAGCCACGTTATTGTGACTCATCGCCTTCTTAGTTAGCTTGTACATAGGGTCAGACCTGTGTTGATTACGTACCATTACTATAAATCCAACAGTTATCTTACTGGGCTTTGCTCGTGTATTGCTTGCTCTAGTGAACTCGGCTGTTGCCTTGGACAGTTGTTCTCGTATTTTCTTGAAAACTAGTTGCATTTGTCTACGCTTTACTTGAAGCGTAAATTACTTGATTTACGCTTAACCAGGAAAAATTAAAGCGTAAAGCGTTTACTTGAACAAAATGATCTACGTTATACAAAGGAGTAGGGGGTATGTTAATAAATTCATTAGCGAGAATCTTATCTATACCATAAAGAATAGCGTGAGGAGTGTCACCTGTGGAAACATTAATTGAAGAATTTATGGCCCACTGAAGTAAGGGTATGAATACATTCCAATTGTTGTTATCAAAATTCAATGTGACCCTCAAGGCATCTAACACTTTCCTGTTAGTACGCTCTGCTAACCCATTACTTGCTGGGTGATATTGCATAATACTACATTTTTTAATGTTATATTAATCGCACAAGCTAGTTAAAATACTATTACTGAATTCTGGACCATTATCTGAAAGGATTACTTTAGGCATACTATATCTACAAATAATTTTGTGAGGGAATGCACTGGCTATAGTTTCTGCTGTTTTGTTCGGGATTGGAACTAGTTCGCAATACGGTGAAAAATTATCAACCATTACAAGCAAGTGTTTGTTCCCTTTTTCTGTGTCTGCAAAATTTGTCAACAAATCCATCGATACTCATTCCCAAGGAGCTTTAGTCGTTGGGTACACATGAATTGGATTAGGTCCTGCTACATGATCCTTGTGCTGTTAGCACATTAAACATCTGTCAACATAATGAGCAATCTCCTTAGCCATTTTTGACCAAAAGTACTTTAATCGACCTTGCTGGAGTGTACGATCCTTTTTTGGATGTGCACTTGCAGGAGCATCATGGATAATTTTTAACACAGTTGGTACCAAGACAGCTGGAACAACTAACTGACAACATTTCCTCGGGGCTCTCCCTAGCTTTACTACTCTACACAGCAAATTGTCCAAAATCACTAACTCTTTCAATGGTACTGGAGGTTTGTGAATTGGGCGAGTATCTTGCTTAGTTAAAAACTTAATGATAGGTGCCTATATAGGGTCTTGTCTCTCTTCCGTCTCTACTACTGTAGCGTCTAATGCAGGGTAATTTAACTGATTCGCAGCTACATGTCGAGAAAACGCATCAGCACAATATTTTGTTTTTCTGGAATATAACCAAATGTGGGACTGAACTCTTGAATTGTGAGCAAATATCTGGCAAACTTTCCAATTGGATTCTTATTCTTGAACAAAGGAATTAATGGTTGGTGATCTGTAAGAACATGAACTGGGTAATTATAAATTGTATCCCTGAAATTTTTAAGAGCCCATACAACTGCTAACGCTTCACGTTCTGATGCACTATAATTTTTCTCTTTAGATAATGTACAGCTTGCATAAGCTATTGCGGGATCTCTGTGACCTGCTGTTTGAGGCAGAACTTGCAGCACTTAACCCAATGCCACTAGCATCTGTAACCAACGTGTAAGGTTTAGAGAAATCTGGGTACCTAAGGACAGGTGACGAGATCAAGGCTGTCGTGAGTTTTTGGAATGAATGTTCCTGGACTTCTTCCCAAACAAAGGTTTCATCTTTCCTTTGCAACTTGTAAAGTAGAGCAGCTATAATAGAGAATCCAGCAATAAATGAACGATAAAATCCTACAAGACCTGTGAACTGTCTTATGGCTTCTGCTCTCTGAGAATGGGGTAAACGATGTGCTGGTACATAAATTGGCATAGTTCCTTGCTCAAGGGGAATTTTATGTGTAATAAGAGGAATGAGACCAAACTTTTCTCCTGGTAGAGCAACAACGGCTCTATTCCTGTTTAGAATTTCCAAAAGTTGAACCAGAGTCAGGGAAGTCAGTAGGACTGAGGTGCACTGCACTTCTAGCTGAGATCCCTGTTCTCCTGGTGTGAGAGTACAAACAGTATGTTCCATGGAGACATCATCCACCACTTGCACCGGTAACGAGTAATGGGCAAAATTTACAACATGGGTGCCAGACTGGAGATGGATGTCGGCATTACTAGTGTTTGCAATATACAATGTAACGGTACCATCCTTCACTGTGTGCCAGGAGGGTTCAACAAATGTACCGTTCACTTTACACGTATAACTTTCCGCAATGACATCCGATAACTCAGGGACTCCCTGAACCTTAAATGTGTTGAGAGAATGAGAGTGCAGCACAGTGTCAGTAGAAGTCGAACACTGACTTCAGAGATGGAAGCTGCTAGGCAAGCAAGACAACGAGAATCCGTTAGGGCGTTCCCTTCCAGAAAATCTCGATACTCGCTCCCTAACAACTGCACAACTAAGATGCTTCTATCGAGTGCCGGTATTCTTGGGTATGCTACTGCGACAAGGATCTGACAAACCTACGCTAGCGAGTTGGGTTTGACAAAATTAACGTAGTCTGATTGAAGGTTGAACTCATGGCCCTGTCGATACATGCTGCACAAGGGTATGACGTGGTCTTTGATACTTATGTTCCAACGATGGGGAAACAAGGCAATATTTTCATCAATAATGGTGTACAGACCTAAGAGAATGTCACCAGGAAAATGGATATAGTCAACAACTAAACAGGTTATTGAAAGTGTGGTGTCATCTAACTTGAGTGGAAGGTCAATTTCTTCCTGAACTTTTACTGTGTTTCCTGAAACACCACTTAGAAAAGGTATGGGTGACTTTTTTACTGGAGTAGAGTACTTACTTGCAATATCCCTAAGAGCTGAGGCCTTGACAATATTAATTTTTGCACCAGAGTCAAGAAAAACTTTTAAAATTCTACTATGTACGATGGCTGAGACAAGGGGGCCATCACTTGATACTGGACATGTTACTACTTTTGATTTATGTTGTCTAGGGTATCTGCGTCTCGTCTGGGTCAAATACACTGCGATTCTGTCAACATCTACAACTGGTCGAGAGTCAGTGTCCAAATCTATTTTGGATAGCTACTGAGTAGACAGGGAGGGCACTAGGACTGGCTAACTTGAATTGGTTAGCAGATGGCTTTGGGAGTTTCCCGACAACATGGAATGAACATTTTGAGGTCCAGCAGTCAGTGATCGAGTATTAAAATTGGACGTTGTATTATGGTTGTGCTGGGAGTTGTAATTACAAGAGTTTTGATAATGTCTAGGACGCTGTGCGCCTCGCCAAGACTGACCGTGGGAATTACAAGGTGGAGATGTCCTTTGCCTAGCTCTACAATCTGCCGTGTGGTGACCAACTTGTTTATGATACTTGCAATATGGGAGCCTAGAATTATTAGATTGACGAGGAGACCGAGAGAATTGTCTAGGGGGTGATGATTGAGGAGTGGACCAACAGTCCCTTGCGAGGTGGTTAGTCTTACCACAATGCCAACATGAGGGATTGGATGGTTGTGTGCTATGGCGTTTCAGCAACTTATGAGGAGGAAAATTTGACTGCGGGCTACGACCATGGGTGCGGTTCTGTGACCAAGCGTTTTGAGAGTTTGTGGGAGGATGCTGAGGGTCTGTTACTACATTCACATTGTCAGAGGACGGCAACAATTGAGCACTTCAGGGAGCTAGTTTATCGGCGGCATTATTGATAGCCTCAAACACTTCACCAATTTCAACTTTAACTCAAAAATTTTGTTGCTCAATGATCGGTTTAGTATGCTCTGGGGCAAAATTAATTAAAGTCCCAAATGCAATCATTTTGGCCATGGCCTGGGGGATCAATGTTTTGTCCTTATCATCCCATGAGGAACTAAGCATGGCAGTCTCCAAGGCATACAGATACCGATCAAGACGGCTAGTAAATGCATTAAACGATTCACAAAGGCTGAATGGTGGCATTGGCAATATTCTTGACTAACCTATACGGGTCGAGGTCTCCTTTGTTAACAAAGTGCCAGTGAAAGAAATCCTTATATTCTGACCATGACTGGAGGCTAACAATGGCTTTCTCGTCTACCACAAAATGTGCATCACCTCTGGTTGTGTGAACGGCTGACCGAGCAATTGCCAAATATTCGGCATCATTAGGTTCAGAAAAACAGGCCTTGGTTTTAGCCTCAACTTTGCTAAACCAGGACTCTAACAAACAGGATTCGCCAGCAAAAAACGGAATAGTCATTTCCTGAGCTGACCTTTGGACAGTAGCACAAGCAATTGCTAAATTGGAGGGAGAAGAAGTTGCAACAGTGGAAGGCTTTATCACATCCGTGGAAGTAATGTTGGAACGCAGATAATACTTAAATGCACCAGGCATCAGAAATAGAATACACAAAAATAAACACTCAAAAATATCAAACTTGGTTAATGTAAGGAAATGACAGAAATAAAACTATTAAATTGGGCTAGGCAACAAAATAATTCAAAACAAGCAAAATTGTGAATTAAATCAGCAATCTGGTATGAAAATGGCTGGAATTAGATGTATATAAATTAATTATACCAGGCTAAGCACTGCTAATTAAATTAAAAAACTGTTAAGGGCAATTGCAATTTTGATAAAAAATCAACACAACACGTGGCAATACAGGAAATATTAGTGTAGCACAGAAACTGGATACAAGTATATATAAATTTCTATGGTAAAAATTATTATATGAAATGTTGAAAGAATAAATTTCTATTTTATGCCTGAAGAAATTAAATTTTTTATATTGTGCAAATCCTTAACTGCTACTAAAACAATGATTTCTTACTTCTCTGGACTTTGAATTTACCAATAACACTCTAGTAGCACAATTAAAACTCAATGAAATTACTGTGAGAAGCAGGAATGTTGAAAATGACTCAGAGAAACTGTGGGTGGAGTATGTAACCAGCTCCAATATTTAACAAGTCACTGAATGGGTATTACATGTGATGTTGTGGATATTATTATGTAAATCACTGTTAGAACATGGCACAGGAAGGCTCATCTATCAATTATTTATCTTGGGGGTGCAGTTCATGAGAATCACCAGTAGCCAAATTAGGAGAAACGTCGTGAAGGTGTTGTTGTTGTTGTTGTTGTTGAGTTAGGGGCGACGACGATCGGGGGATCGGATGCGCCCCGGCGTACCCGTGAAGGGTGAATCGCGAAGCCAGGAAAGGCGAAAAGCCAAGCCAAAACGCGAAACGAGTGACGCCAAGCACTAGAAACTAATACGCCACACGACAAAGCAACGCACAAAGGGAGAGGCAGAAGCACAGACTAGAACAGGGCAAACAAACAGCCAGAAGGGCACACAGCATGTCATAAAGCAAATACACAGGAAATCAGAGCACATATTTGCCCGGGAACCTTACATTGAACGCCTCCCAGAGCACCCATTGCCAAGGGTCTCGTCCATCCACCGGGTACGCCATAACATCTGGAACCGGGGCAACAAACACCTGCAAACTGGGGACCCAGATGGTAGTACTCATGAGGCGAGAAGTCGCCACTCGCCCCCACAGGAAGGGAACTTGCCCCCCACGAAAGCACTCGGGCCGTCAGACAGCAGTAACTCGGCAATCTTCGACCAGTGACCCGGTGGCATCACAGACGCCGGCAACACGTCCCTCAGGGGCCCAACTCGCACCACAGGGGTATCTGCGGCCCTGGGCACACCACCAGACGACAGCAGGGAACCCGGACGGCGCGCATCCTTCCGTAACGTCACCACCAGGCCACGCCCAGCACCAGAGTCCACACTATCCCTGGCAGCGGAAGCCACCACCCCCCACTGTGGAGAGTCCCCCGGCGGAGAAAGAACCGAAGGCACGTCCGAGACACAGGCACCAGCACCAGCAGGCACATGTACCTCCACCACCACGAACTGCGGAGACATATCCGTATCCACACCGTCAATACCCGAAGACCCGCAGTCACTGAAGTCACCAACGTCCGCCCAGGCAGAAGACGAACGCCGGGAACGTTTGGGCACCGGCCGGATATCGTCAGAGCCGGTAAGTGACCCAGAAACACGGGTACCACGAGCCGGAGGAACCGACGCCCGACACAGAACGGCAGCAGCCTCTACCACAAGGGGAACCGGGCAACACACAGCAGGAGTCTCCGCAGTCACCCCATCACCAAGCACATCCGGGACCTGAGTCACGGACACAGGGCCAGGCACAGCATCAGAAGACGAGGGAGAAGACAGCGACGTCACACAGGGAGCTCCAGGAAGGCCCACGAGAGCAGCTGGGACAGCGACAGGATCAGGCAGACCAACCGACGGGACCTCAAGAACCGGAGGAGGGACGGCAACAACCGGAGGAACGGCAGGCGCCGCCGGGGAAACCGCAGCAGCAAACGGGACGCGCACCTCCTCATCAACATTACCGGAGACTGCCTCCAGAGGGAGCGATGGGAAATCCTCGTCGCGGAACAAGTTGACAGGAGCAACTGGGGCCTCAGAGCACCCGGCAGCCTGATGCCCCAACAAGCCACACCGGAAACAGGTACGAGGCTGCCGGGAATAATACACCCGGACGTAGTATCCCATAAGCCGGACAGAAGAAGGTATATCCGACCGCAGGCGCATCCCCAACGTGCGAATGTTTGTACGCCTCCCAGCATACCACCCCAAGGAGAGCGTGTTCACCCGCACGCTGACAACAGAACCAAACCCCCCAAAGTAACGCCGGAGGAGGTCATCAGGGAACTCCAGGGGCGCACCACGGATACTGACATAAGTCAGGGCACCACTGCGGTCCGATATCGCCACAGAGCCGGCATCGTCTGGCAACGGCAACGTACGCCCCCTGTACCGACGGAGGAAGTCCCGGTACTCGTCCTCCCCCACGAAATTAATAACAACCCGATGGGCCTAACTAGCTCCACACCGTAAATAGCTTCCACCGGGATACGAAGCATGTCACACATCACCATCTCGATGGTCGGAACAGCAAACAACTCCAACAGCCACGGAGGGTCGGTAAACGTCCTCACTCCACGGCTGCTAGCAGTCGACTCCTCCGTCGTGAAGGTGCGTGAAGATCACATGCAGGGTTTTGTTTTCGTTTTGGTGTAGCAGGCAGCGCTCCTATCGGCCGTGCGCGAACATCTTCTGGGACCCTGCACTGGAATTGATGTTACAAGCGCGACGATAAACGCTGAGACGATGATATTGCGTCGATGGTGGTGGAGGAAGCACGATTTGCTAGGCAGGAGTTCACAGAAAAATGATGTAGCACGGGGCTGTGGCGATGGTGAGAGGAGGCGAGGAGTATGTAAGCTGGTGGCGAAACTTAGTCAGACAATTGCAGTCCACCAATTATTCTCAAATATCTGTACAACACATACGATGATGAGTTGATACTTGCGACAATGACTGACGGCGATTGCAGTAGCTTGATCACTCACAAGGCTTGATGCTGTCAGCTTGGGTGATGATTGTGGAGGTGGAGCAGGTTCCAAGATGGTGCAGGAAATTAAAAAATCGCTGGCGGCGCAAATTCCTCTCCCTTCACTGATGAAATTTCGTTCTCACTTCTAAATATTTCGCCTTACTTCTGAGAACGTCGACCTAGAGTAGTGGCTAATGGTAGGACCCCGGACTGGCACAATAATTGATGCGTGGGGTGGCAGGATGGCGGCTTATGGCGGCGGTGGCGGTGGAGGCTGGAACACGTGGTGATGTGGGTACATGAATTTTCGATGCCAGAAAATTAATTCTGGATCCAACAGCTGCTACCAGTATTAGTTTCCTTCTTCGATATGTATTGTTGTTGCTGGATAGTAGATAATACACGATTGATGACTTCAGCAGTTTATTGAGGAAGGTAACAAGTAGTATATCTGGCCTTCCGAGGTCCTACCTAACTCTGAGGTCTGTGAGATACTGACCGGTCACCGGAACGACTAGTCCCAGCCCTCTGCAGAGAATGACGTCAGAGGCTTACTTGATTGTGATTGGCTATCCCCAACCGTCGTACAAAATGAATACTAACATATGTGACTCTAGGCAGCCCCTGTATGTGCCTCCAGGCGAACCCTTTATGTGCCTCTATGCGGCCTCTTTACGCATCTCTTGGCGGTCCACTTATGTGCCCATAGGCGACCCCTTTATGTACCTTTAGGCGGCTCCTTTATGTACCTCTAGGTGGCCCCTTTATGTGCCTCTAGGCGGCCCCTTTATGTGCTTCTAGGCGGTCCCTTTATGCACCTCTTGGCGGCCCCTTTACGTACCTCTAGGCGGCCCATTTATGTGCCTCTAGGCGGACCCTTTATGCGCCTTTCGGCGGCTCATTTATGTGCCTATAGGCGGACTCTTTATGCACCTCTTGGTAGCCCCTTTATGTGCCTCTAGGCGGTCTCTTTATGTGCCTCTAGGCGGACCCTGTATGTGCCTTTAGGCGGCCCCTTTATGTGCCTCTAGGGGGCCACTTTATGTGCCTCTAGGCGGCCCTTTATGTGCCTCTAGGCGGCCCCTTTATGCACCTCTAGGCGGCCCCTTTATGTATCTCTTGGCGGCCCATTTATGTGCCTCTAGGGGGGCCCCTTTTATGTACCTCTAGGCGGCCCCTTTATGTACCTCTTGGCGGCCACTTTATGTGCCTCTAGAAAGATCTTTATGCACCTTTAGGCAGCCTTTTTTTGTGCCTCTAGGCGGACCTTTTCTGTGCCTCTAGGCGGCCCCCTTATATGCATCCAGGCGGCCCCTTTATGCGCCTCTAGGCGGCCCCTATATGCTTATAAGAGGTCTCTTTATGCGCATCTAAGCGGTCTCTTTATGTGCCTCAACGTGGCCCATTTATCAAAGCGGCATCTTTATTTGCTTCTAGGCGGCCCTTTTATGTACCTCTAGGCAGCCTTTTTATGTGCCTCCAGGAGTCCCATTTATGTGCCTCCAGGAGTCCCATTTATGTGCCTCTAAGCGGCCCCTTTATGCGCATCTAGGCGGCCCCTTTATGCGCCTCTAGGCGGCTTCTTTATGCGCCTCTAGGCGGCCCCTTTATGCGCCTCTAGGCGGCCCTCTATTTTTGCTCCTATGAGAGACGCTCAGGGGATGGAAATTTACTTGTAGTAAACTCCATGTAAGTTGTTTACATTGTACTGTGAATATTGTCCACAAGAGAGCGGAGGGGGAGAGGGTGATCGACACAGAATCTCAGCTGGGAACTTTAGCTATAAAATAAATAAATAATTCAAAGCCCAATTAATATGATATTGCAAAGTTCGCAGTAGGGGTAGCTTTGGCACCGCGTAAAGTTGCAGTCGCTACATATGTGCCCTGGGTATATATGTAGCCCTGGGTATGTGCCCTGTTGGGCACATACCCAGCAGGAATTACTGTTTGGAATTAGTTCTAGCTCCCTGGGTCTGGTCCTCAACATCGAATAAACACAGAGACAAACATTAATTGTTATTTATACAGATTTATCGTTTCTTGTTCTATTTTGTGTTGATATAGTTAACAACTTATTATTATTACCTTTGATATAACTTTTCATCCTTTTGACAACATCAATAATGTCAACTATACTTTTCAAAGAATGTGTAAACATAGCTTCCTTAATCTCTTTTAATAAGGGAGATTTCTAATTCCTGAGATCAACTTTGTCATTCTTCACTTTACGGGATCAAGTTAAATTATGTCCAGTATATTGTATGTTGACCAAACTGAACTGCATAATCTAAATAGGTCCTTACAAGAGCAAGATAAAGGCAGAGAATAACATTACTAAATGCTACACCATATATTTCTGTGTGAGAAAATGAGCACCATTACTCTACCTAAACCAGAAGCCAACACCACAATGATCACAGGAGTTATGTCAAAATATTGACAAGTTTTAAGTTATAAAATATAACAAAATGCAGGAGGCAGACTTTGGAATTTTATTTGTTTTAGTGATCTCAAAAATGTATTTCTGGCCCAATGTTTAACACTAACATCTTGTTTTAATAACGTTAAATTGTTCTTCCAGATGACAGAAATCTGAAGAGTATAAAGACAGAAGAAATTAACTAGTTAAAGAACAAATTGAAAATAACAAATAAAGCTGGAACCGAATATTGCATTAACATATGAACACATTTTGTAAAATTTGGTTTATTTAAAAATCACTTATATTTTTGGTCAATTAAGTGACTGTATTGTGGTTAATGCAGTCGGATCATCAACGATTAGATCCGAGTTTGATTTCCTGGCAGTGTGAGATGCTCAGCTTCCTGATACCTCTGTTCACCTAGCAGTAAACATTAACCTGGAAATTAGTCAACTGTTGAGGGATGCATCCTGAGGAAGGTCTGTCGTTGGCTTAGGAAGGCCTACACAAGCCTAACAAGCTGCCCGTCTCCGACAGTGGGAAACAATGTTATGTTTTTAAACATAATATAATAAGAAAACCAGCGTGGGACATTTACTGCTTGTGTGAAACTTGACAACAGTTGTGTGAGGTGAGAATCATACGGCCCAATATGGCGGCCTCGAGTCCTGTTATCCAACCGGAAGATGTGAACAGACTGCGGTATGGACTGGCTGTGACTAAGGCAGGACGAGACGCGCTAGCAAGTGTGTTTATGTGGTCGTACCGGGGCACCTTCCCAGTAGGGACTTACCTCACTCAGGACTTGGGGTACACCAATGCTCAGTACAGGCGTGTCTTTGATGATCACCAGAGGGATAAACTAGAAGCTTCCTCTGACGCGGCTACTTTTGACATCACCCTGTTGTATAAACTCCTGCAACGTGTGTGTGGTCTGGCTGAGATGAATGACCCCACGTGGACCGCTCCAGGGCCTCAGGGACCATCACTTGAACACCTCATTTACAGCCTGAAGCAACACCGAAACACGTTGGCCCATGATAATGTGAGAATGTCAGGGCAAGATCTTACATCAACACTTACGGAGCTCAGTGACTTATTGGCCACGATGCTGGCAAAGGCCGGCGTCTGGTGTAGGACAAACAGCCAGGTTAAGGACCACGTGACCAGAGATGTCACCGAATATATTAGTGGTCTGCTAGCGAAGGTCAGAGAGCCGCTGGATCCCTCAGATGTGGCGTACTTGCCTCAGCTCCGCCAGGAGATTAAGATGTTCAAAAGCCACATCACAGAAGAGGTTAAGCAGATGAGCAAGCAGGAGCTAACTGACGGGTATAAACTGCTGTACCAGATTGTTCCCGCACCCTGGCTCCTCCTCAACATTAACTACAACCCAAGTCTTGCTTTTACACGACTGCGACTCCTTGAAGATCCCGTCATAGGGGCAAGACCCTCCCACGCTGCCAAGGGTCAGGATATAAACTATGAAGACATCTTGAGTATGAGACGAGAGGACGGAAGAGTCTCTCAGTGTGTCCTCCTGACGGGGGAAGGTGGTATGGGCAAGACAACTTTACTCAAGCTCATCCTCGAGAAGTGGGTAGAGGACCCTGCTGCCATACGTCACCTGGGCACTGTGGACCTCGTTTTCTATGTACAGTGCAGGGACAAACATCTTAATACCTTCGATGATCTCCTGCACCAGTTGCTGCCTCAAACACTTAGTGATTCTGACGCTGACTTCCAGCTGTTTAAGGAGATAATATTGAGCTTAAATATATTAGTCCTGATTGACGGCTACGACGAGGTCAACGACCATTCAGGAAGGCTGGTGGAGGAGCTGTTGCACCTGCCTGGCAAGGATGTGAGGTTGGTGATAACCACACGGCCGGGGTGGGACCAACACCTGTCACAGCTCGTCCCACACACCAGACCTCGCTGCAACATCCTCGTCTTGGGCATTACTCCAGAACGTCGCGTGGAGTTCGCCGAGAGAACCATCAAGGTGCTGGAGGAGGAAGAGAGCCAACGGAGTGTCATCACAGGAAGGTTTACCCAGCGGCTGGAGCAGATGAGTGAGTTCCTGGGTGAGTACCTCAACACTCCACTCACCTTGACCTTGTTGGCGCTGCTGTGTGTCGAGGCTCCAGAAGAATTTAACAACCTCACCACAAACACTCAAGTCTACGAGAAGATTCATGACTTCATAACCAACAAATTAGTATCCAGACTCACAGACAAACGTATGACTGAACCCAAAGGAAAATGTGACGAAAATGTGAAAAAGTTTTTGAGGTTCTTAGAAGAGATTAGTTTAAGAGGGATCCAGAGGCAGGAGTACGACCTTTGGCCGGAGACGGAAGCGCAGATTAGGGAGAAGTGTGAGTCTCTGGGACTGCCGCAGGAGGAGGTCTTGTCCAACTATTTCACAAGAACCAGCTACCGTCGGGGCCTCAATGTGGTGTGGGTATTTGGCTATTTTCACGCCAGGTACCAGGAGTATTGTGCCAGCAGGAGGCTGGTCGATCTCTTGTTGAAGGCTGAACAAGAACGAGGTGATCCAGCATCACTCCGTGTGTCAGGGGACAGGTCTATAATCATTGACCTCTTGGTGGATGTTGTACGTAAGAAAAAGGGTTCCTTGAGAGATCATCTGAGAGGGTCAAAGTTTGATATTAGCGACGTGCAACATGAGCTTTGGGAGCGCCCCAGATGGCAAAGTATTTTACTCAGCACTACCGGGGTGCTGTGTGCCCGGGGAGTAGAGCACAAGTTCATTACTCACATAACTGATCTGTGCGAGATGGTTACACATGAGCCTGACGAGCTGTTGAAGCATGTAGCAGAGTCCCGCGGGAGTGAGCACGTCATCCAAGCCGTGTGTGAGAAGCTGCGTTTAGAACACGTGTGGACAATATGGAGTGTTGACTCGTGTGTTGTCCTGCCGCTTGTTCTTCAGAAGGTGACACCTAAGAACATTTACCTAATCATGAACGATACACCCCAACTAAAGCAGTGTCTGTCTACACTGTCAGTGCTGGCAAAAATGAAGGTAACCATATCCTTAGTTCTTGGCGATAGATTATACAGCAAAGACGGAAATATTGATAAATCAAAACTATGTTTGGAGAGGCTGACAGCCCCCGGCAGTAAGTGTACCTTAGAGGGGTTTGATGGCCACTTGCCTGAGGCAGCCATACCCCTCCTGCCTCACACCCTCGGGAGCCTCACCCTGTACCTCACACTACACCAACTGCCCGTCCTCATCCGTCACCTGTCTCACCTTCCTCACCTGCAGACTCTTGGTAAATATTCATATTTTCCACCATAATTTTTAGGGTTATTTATTAATACCAAAATTACGCAAAGGGCTTCATTCGTCATGTTTAATATAGTAATTCAGATTTACATTGTTTACATATATGTTTACAACCTTATGGACGAAAGACTCCTTATATTGTTTACAAACATAATCACCTTATGGGAGACAAACACCTTATATTGTTTACAAATATAGTTACCTTAGGGCGAGACATTGTTTACATATATAGTTACCTTAAGAGCGACAAACACCTTATATTGTTTACAAATATAGTCACCTTAAGGGTGACAAACCTTCTACTTTGATTACAAATATAGACTTATTAAGGGCGACTACTCCATAAATAATAAATTTTCGAAACATTCCGCTGCTGTATAAATTCTTGTGCATAAATAATTTCATGAAGTATTTAGCGACGCCATACTTTTGGTTCAGATGACTTACCACTTTGACTTTGACTCGTGGTACAGATCTCCTTTCACTGTGACCTAATTCCTGTTCAGGATGACCTTTCACTGTGACCTAATTCCTGTTCTAGATGACCTTTCACACTGACCTAATTCCTGTTCAAGATGACCTTTTACTGTGACCTAATTCCTGTTCAAGATGACCTTTCACACTGACCTAATTCCTGTTCAAGATGACCTTTCACACTGACCTAATTCCTGTTCAAGATGACCTTCACACTGACCTATTTCCTGTTCAAGATTACCTTTCACTGTGACCTAATTCCTGTTCAGGATGACCTTTCACTGTGACCTAATTCCTGTTAAGGATGACCTTTCACTGTGACCTAATTCCTGTTCAGGATGACCTTTCACTGTGACTTAATTCCTGTTCAAGATGACCTTTCACACTGACCTAATTCCTGTTCAAGATGACCTTTTACTGTGACCTAATTCCTGTTCAAGATGACCTTTCACACTGAACTAATTCCTGTTCAAGATGACCTTCACACTGACCTAATACCTGTTTAAGTTGATCTTTCACTGTGACCTAATTCCTGTCCAAGATTACATTTTACTGTGACCTAATTCCTGTTTAAGATTACCTTTTACTGTGACCTAATTCCTGTTTAAGATGACCTTTCACCGTGACCTTGATCCTTGGTTAATAAGACCTTCCGTAACTTTGATCCATAATTCAGGTGACCCATCTATCCCTGTGACCTTGATACTTGCTCCAGATGACCTTTCACTGTGACCTTGACTTAGTTTACATGACCTTTCACTGTGACCTTGACTTAGTTTACATGACCTTCTAATGAGACCTTGACTTAGTTTATATGACGTTCTAATGAGACCTTGACCATTGATAAAGATGACCATGACCATGATACAGATGACCTTGACCATCGATACAGATGACCTTGACCATTGATACAGATAACCTTGACTGTGACCTTGACAATTGATACAGATGACCTTGACTGTGACCTTGACAATTGATACAGATGACCTTGACTGTGACCTTGACCATTTATACAAATGACCTTGACCGTGGCTTTTAAAAGCTATTAATACATAGTTTAGATGCTATTAATACTGTTCAAAATACGGACTTGTCATCAGGTAATAAACCCAGCAGTAAGGTGAGTGGATGGCTCAGTATGTCTTCTTGTTATATCTTAGAACATACCAGTAACGACAGTGACTGTATCTCAGTGTATGTCTTCAGACATTGACCTGGACGCCACGGGCTACGTGGACCCGGACACCCTGGACGACACGGGTTACGTGGACCCGGACACCCTGGACGCCACGGGCTACGTGGACCCGGACACCCTGGACGCCACGGTCTACGTGGACCCGGACACCCTAGACGCCACGGGCTGCGTGGACCCGGACACCCTGGACGCCACAGGCTTCGTGGACCCGGACACCCTGGACGCCACGGGCTACGTGGACTCGGACACCCTGGACACTCTGCCGTGCCAGGGAAGGACGCTCGTACTGACCATCAGGCGGGACATTACTGATGACGACCCCGCCATAGACTGGTGCTGCCACCTGGCGGCTCAGCTGTGTCCTCCCTCAAGAGGACGGTATAGTGGCCTGGACTTCTCTAACACGCGTCTCACCAGTACGTATTGACGACATTTTAACACGTGAATATCTGTACCTCAGATGTTTAATTCACAGTGCTTCCAGTGGTTTCAAAAATATTTTTACATT
This sequence comes from Procambarus clarkii, assembly GCF_040958095.1. NCBI lineage: Eukaryota > Metazoa > Arthropoda > Malacostraca > Decapoda > Cambaridae > Procambarus > Procambarus clarkii. Next base: position 37,806,387 of record NC_091160.1, on the reverse strand, counting down.
AAAAGTCATGAATTAGAGAACTTATAAGGCTTCTTGAGTAACTTTGAGCACCGTTTAGCGACCAAGAATATTCATTAAACAAGCTTCACTGCTTATAAGATAACACTAATCAATATTAAGCCCAACAATGTCTTGCTTAATACAAGCTAGACTTACTTGATATAAGTTTTCTTTGGCATGAGTGTGTGACATAGACAGGTGGTGGTGTGGAGAGTAGCCAGGTGTGGGCTTTAGTGTTCCCTCTCATGTGCAGGTGTGGGTCGGGAGAGTAGCCAGGTGTGGGCATCAGTGTTCCCTCTTATGTGCAGGTGGGGCCCAGGAAACAATTTTAGGTTGCCACAAGGTACCTGGAAGGTGTTTGAAATCTGTGGCAACGTTTGTTTTCATGTATTAGCTACGTTATTGTGTGGTTGTAAATAAGTTGCCACAACTTACTGCACAACTTTGGCTAAACAATTTTGAGACCGTGTCGCAACCTTAAATGTTGCATAAAAATAGTTTTCCTGATTGATGGAATATATATATATAAATGCAGAAATATATTAAAAATATATTTTTACATAAACTAGAAATAAAATTGAAGCATAATAAAAGGTAGGTTAAAAATATTTTATTCATTACTTTCACTTAATGGAGAATCCATGGTAGTGGTGGTGGAATTGTTGCTGGGTTGTGGTTGGTGGCAGTGGTGGTAGGTTGTGATTGGTGGCAATGGTGGGTGATGTTTATTGTTGGTGGTAGTGGTTGGTTCTAGTGATGGTTAATAGTTGTGGATAGTGGTGTTGGTGGTGGTTGATTGCTGTGGTTGGTAATTGTGGTGGCTGATGGTTGTGATTAGTGGTAGTGGTGGTTAATGCTAATGGTGGTTGAGGTTGTGGTGGTTTATGGTATTGGTGGTTGATAGCTCTGGTGGTTGATGTCTGTGATGGTTGATGGCTAAGGTGGTTGATGGTGGTGGTAGTTAATGGTTGTGGTGGTTGATGGTAGTGTTTGTTGATGGTTGTGGTGGTTGATAATAGTGTTTGTTGATGGTTGTGGTAGTTGATGGTAGTATTTGTTGATGGTTGTGGTGGTTGATGGTAGTGTTTATTGATGGTAGTCGTTGTTGATGGTTGTAGTGGTTGATGGTTGCGGTGGATGATGGTAGTGTTTGTTGATGGTTGTGGTGGTTGATGGTAGTGTTTGTTGATGGTTGTGGTGGTTGATGGTAGTGTTTGTTGATGGTTGATGGTAGTGTTTGTTGATGGTTGTGGTTGTCGATGGTAGTGTTTGTTAATGGTTGTGGTGGTTGATGGTAGTGTTTGTTTATGGTTGATGGTAGTGTTTGTTGATAGTTGTGGTGGTTGATGGTAGTGTTTGTTGGTGGTAATGGTGGTTAATTGTTGTGGTGGATGATTGTTGTGGTGGTTGATTGTTGTGGTGGTTGATGGTTGTGGTGGTTGATGGTTGTGGTGGTTGATTGTTGTGGTGGTTGATGGTTGTTGTGGTTGATGGTTGTGGTGGTTAATTGTTGTGGTGGTTGATTGTTGTGATGGTTGATGGTTGTGGAGGTTGATTGTTGTGGTGGTTGATGGTTGTGGTGGTTGATGGTTGTGGTGGTTGATTGTTGTGGTGGTTGATGATTGTGGAGGTTGATGGGTGTGGTGGTTGATGGGTCTGGTTGGGGGGTTAATTGCGGTGGTGGTGGTTGATGGGTCTGGTTGGGGGGTTAATTGCGGTGGTGGTTGTTGTGGTTCGTGATAGTAGTGGTTGATTGTTGTACTTTATGTAGTGCCGGTTGTTGGTTATAGTTCGCGTGGGTGTTGGTTTATTAATTGTGGTGTTTGGTGGTAGTGGTGGTTGATTGTTGGTGGTAGTGGTGGTTGATTGTTGAGGTTGTTGTTGGTGGTTTATGGTTGTTGGTTGTTGATAGTTGTGGTTGGTGGTAGTGGTTGTTGATAGTAGTGGTTGAGGGCAGTGGTAGATGGTGGTTGTGGTCGTTGATTGTTTGTGGTAGTGGTGGTTGATTGTTGTGTTTGTTGATGATTGAGGTGTTTGATGATTGTTTTGGTTGATGGCAGTGGTTATTGATGGTTATGGTTATTGATAGTAGTTGAAATTGAAATTGATATTGAAATAAGTTTATTGAAGTAAAATACACACAAAGGGATGAGGTAGCTCAAGCTATTCTCACCCCGATCAGTACAAAGTGTTCATACATATATAGACACACATCACAAACAATAAACATATTACCGAACATTTTGAGCGATAAACATATACATTTCCTCCTTTACACAAGTAGTACGGTATCAGACGTACACACAAATACTTCTATGACTTATGTATACTGTATAGACAATTTGCAAGAAACATGCAGATAATTCAACAAAAGATTACAGTCGTGGTGCAAAATTCTTATATCTCTCCAGAATATCATCAACCTTTCCGTTGTGACACATCTAGGCTTTTTGTTCAGGAACAGTCCTTATCTCAGTGTTTCTCTATACATTAATCAACGGACAATCAAGAACATAATGGGCAAGGGTGTGAGACCTTAACATACCACATAGTTTACACTTCGTGTCATTATCATGAACACCTATCCCATATTCCCAGTAATATTTGTACCCAAGCCTGAGCCGCATGTGCACAGTCACTCCAAGCATTTCTCCTTTTACCATAACTGAAATGGATGTTTTGACTCACACACATATAGTGTTGCATGGTTTGGCTTCCCTCATACATTATACCTCTCCTCGCCACTTCTGCCTGTGCCTGAATATTTCTGATTTTGCTTCTTATTTGTCTCATTGTGAATTCACATTCGATGTCAACTTGAGGTTTTAATGTGGCACGTTTGGCCAAGTCATCCGCCACCTCGTTGAGCACTATTCCAACATGAGATGGAACCCACATGAATTTCACATTGTGACCTTTCAGCTGTATCTCAGTTATCCTTTTCTTACAATCCTCAACTATGGACATGAAGACTGGATTTCGACTGTTTAAGGACTCCAGTGCTCCTCGGCTATCGACAAATACAAAAACATCTTTGTCGTCATGACGTACTTCCTCCAAACACGCCAGAATGGCCTGCAGTTGAGCACTGATAGTAATGGTGGTTGGTTGTTGTAGTTAGAGGAGGAGGTCGAGGAGGAAGGAGGAGGAGTAAGGAGGAGAAAGAGGAGGAAGGAGAAGGTCGAGGAGGAAGGAGAAGGTCGAGGAGGAAGGAGAAGGTCAAGGAAGAAAGAGGAGAAGGTCGAGGAGGAAGAAGAAGGTCAAGGAAGAAAGAGGAGAAGGTCGAGGAGGAAGAATGAGAAGATCGAGGAGGAGAAGGTGTTGGTGGTGGCTGTTGGTTGTTGTTAGTGGATATTGATGGTTGAAGAACATAGAAGGATTAGGAAAAATATGGAAGGCAGGAACGAGAAGGAAGTTTAAGGTAGGAGTAGGAAGATTACGGAAGGAGGAAGAAAAATATGGAAGGAGGAAAAATAAGGAAGGAGGAAAAATAAGGAAGGAGGAAGAATAAGGATGGAGGGAGAATTAAGAAGAAGGAAGAAGAATAAGGTAGGAGGAGGAGGAATAAGGAAGGAAGGGGAAAAATAAGGAAGGAGGAAGAATAAGTAATGAGTAGGAATAGTAAAGAAGGAGGAAGAAGAATAGGGAAAAAGGAAAAAGAAGGAAGGAGGAGGAAGAATAAGGAAGGAAGAGGGAGCCGAGCGGACAGCACACTGGACTTGTGATCCTGTGGTCCCGGGTTCGATCCCGGGTGCCGGCGAGAAACAATGGGCAGAGTTTCTTTCACCCTATGCCCCTGTTACCTAGCAATAAAATAGGTACCTGGGTGTTAGTCTGCTGTAACGGGCTGCTTCCTGGGGGTGGAGGCCTGGTTGAGGACAGGGCGGCGGGGACACTAAAGCCCCGAAATCATCTCAAGAAAACCTCATGATAACTAAGGAAGGAGTAGGAAAAATAAGGAAGGAGTAGGAAAAAAGGAAGAAGGAGGAAGAATAATGAAGGACGAGGACAAATATAGAAGAAGGATGAAGAATATGAAAAGTGCCTACGTACGTAAATACATAAATACACAGATTTACATAAGCCCTACATAAAGTGTACGAAGTGTCATTAATGTGCATTTACAAAGGTGAAGTGCAAATTCTGATCAGCTTCCATATGTACTTTATACACATACATATACATACACATGCGAACAAGCCTGAATGGTGAACATTTGTAGAACATGGAGTGAACACAGAAAACATGAAAAAAATGTGAAAAACGCAGCAGAATATAGAGAAAATATGCAAATACAGTATGATTATTGAAGGTTTGGATACGTTGGGGATAAGAAGGTAAGGGGGGGGAAAGGGTAAGGTAATTACTCTGATAAAGAGTTAGGCTGGAGAGGGACTTGATCGGATATATTTATGTTCGATGATCTAAGTCAGAGGAAACGGTTTTACTACGTTAGAAGTAAGGTGATCTTAAATCTCAGGTGATTTAGTTGGATAATAAAGAACTTGTACAAAATGAGCTAAGCGGGGAATAAGAGTTGAAGCTCCGTAACTGAACTGGCCTTTTATTTACTATGTCTGAAAATGTAGTTGGGTGTTTAAATCTCCGGGGGATTTGGACTGATAGTAGTGAATTTACAGGAGTGAACTTGGACAGAGGACAAGAGCTAGAGTTTGGTAACTGCCCCGATCTTATTTACTGTGTCTGAAATACAGAGGGTAAAAATTTCAGGGAAATTGATGGGTTATTTACAAAGATACAAGAGAGAACTAACGTGGGGACGAGAGCTGGAGCTCGTTAACTGCTTTTTATCTTATTTACGGTGTCTGAAATACAGAGGGTAAAAATTTCAGGGAAATTGATGGGTTATTTACAAAGTTACGAGAGAGAACTAAGGTGGGGACAAGAGCTGGAGCTCGTTAACTGTTTTTTATCTTATTTACGGTGTCTGAAATACAGAGGGTAAAAATTTCAGGGGAATTGAAAGGATATTACCAAGACTTGAGGAGGAAGTAGGGTGGGGGACGAGAGCTGGAGCTCAGTAACTGACTTGATCTTATTTACTACGTCTGAAATATGACTTTAAAATTTCAGGGGGGATTGGACTGCTAGTAGCGAAAATGTGGTCTCTGTCAAATTTGGGTCTTCAATTGGACTCTGATTAATTTCGATCATGAACTGGACTCTGAATATTTTGGCACAAAGTGGACTCTGGCGAATTTTTGGTATAAACTGGACTCTGATGAAAATTGGGTAGAAAATGGACTCTCAAATTTCTGTCGTTAATTGGACTCTGATCATTTTTGGGTAAAAACTGGACTCTGATGAAGTTTGAGCTTAAACTGAACTCTGACGAATTTCTGTTGTTAATTGGACTCTGATCATTTTTGGCCTTTACTGGACTCTGATGAAATTTTGGTATAAAATGGACTCCGAAGAATTTTGCTAACAAAGTGGACTCTGACGAATTTTGCTCACAAAGTGGACCCTGATCATTTTTGGGTAAAAACTGGACTCTGATGAATTTTGCTAGAAAACTGGACTCTGACGAATTTTGAGCTTAAACTGAACTCTGGCGAATTTCTGTTGTTAATTGGACTCTTGTGATTTTTCTGGGTAAAACTTGACCCTGACAAATTTCTGTTGATAATTGGACTCTGATCATTTTTTTGGTAAAAACTGGACTCTGAAGAATTTTGCTCACAAAGTGAACTCTGTTAATTTCGGGGAAAAACTTGTCTCTGATTATTTCAGGCATTAGTCTCGGAGGCAGCTTCAGTATTAAAGGTTACATTGAGATGCCTCGGTTGATTTGTGTAAAACTGACTGGTTAACCCTTACACTGCTCAGGGGTCATATGGACATTTACACCCCTGTGCGCAAGAAAAAAAAAAATTCAAAAAATTTTTTTCGTCTTCTAAACATGTTAATTTGTGTCCCCTGAGCACGGAAAAAAAAAAATCGTAGGTGACATATTTTGGGCGCAATTGAACGAGGAAGTCTGGCAAAAAGTGAGCGTTGACAGAGCGGTCGTCAGACCCGGTCAGCGTCACCCGCGTTGACAGATGGGAGTTGCCACAAAGATATTATTACCTAATTGTTTCAATGTCTCCGATTGATTTTTTCTTAGTTTTTTTGCAGTAATATTATTCAATAGTGTGTATTGTAATATATTTATATAATAAAAGTGGTTAATAATCGCTATACTCAAAAGTATGATGTGCATATTAGTGATTCAATTATTATGTTTATAAAACAATAAACAAATAGTTTTGCTGCTATTACACTCTATACACAGGTTATATATAAGTATTGGCATGTTTTGGTCACCATACCGAACCATTAAGTTGGTATTGAGAGTCGAAAAGCAACGAGGAGTTACCGCCACACACCAGCCAGCCACTCGCTGCCACTCCCTCAACACACGCACTAAACTTTCTCCCCCAACAATACCAGTTGTGGTGTTATTACACTATATACAGACGTTATATATAAGTATGTGTATATTTTGTTCACCACAACTGTACAGCTAAGCTGATATAGTTAGTTCAGGCACTAAGAGTCGTCGCTATACACAGATGGCGGCTGGCGGCTCCCTCACTCTTTCAAAGTCACACGCACTAAACTTTCTCCCCCCACAATACCTTTTGCAGTGTTATTACCCTATATACACATATTATATATAAATATCTACATGTTTTATGCACCGTAACTGTACACCTAAGCTTGTAGTGCGCCCAAAGAGCATAGTGGCCACCCTCTAAACAGCTAGAGAAATCGTGCAGACGACGTCACCTCCGTCACCCATATGGCTCCTCCCAGCATAATCCTTTTGCTGTTATTACACTAATACACACATTATATATAAGTATCTACATTTGTGTTCACCATAGAGAACCACTGACCTGGTATGGTGAACGCAAACAATAACAGGTGGCCACACAGTCAGTAAACGATGCTGTCTCCCTCCGTCTCTCAGCATCACTCCTCACACAGCGCTAATTATTACAACAATCCTGCTATTATCACAACCCTGGTTATTTATATCACAGTCATTGGTCATCTGTAATATTGTCATCGCTAAATAATAACAATTATATATTTATTTTGACATTTTTCGGCGATGCTGTGGTCACAAGCTGAACATCAATGCTGTTCGCTCATGCAGCGTGCGCCGGCCTTGGTTGCTCCAACAGTACTGTGCCTCTCACACCTCAGAATATTGCCCACGATTTTTTTTTTAAATGGCATCTGTTTACAAGAGCCCCGAGGAAGCTACTGTGAACCCCGTGTAGCCGTGGGCCATTTGAATCAGGCCTGGCACCCTATGGCGTATATATACGCCAGGCGCACCATGGGACATGTTACTCAGGGCGTATATATACGCCCTGAGCAGTTTAAGGGTTAATGAAAAAGGAACAAACATTACGATGTCAGAAAATAGCTGTAAGGAAATACGAAGAGAGAACAATATGAAAGGAGAGAGAGAGAGAGGGTGGAGGGATGGTCCAGATATTATGGAGAAGATAAGATTATAGAGGTGACCTGAAGGCAACGTCTGGCTGGCAGCGTAAAGTAAACACAGGTGACGCGAGAGATTAAGAGGTAAGGGGGAGGGAGGGGGTGTGATGAATGAGCAGAATATGCAGGGGGAGGGCATGGTAGGGAAATGATTCAGTTATATAGCAATATACTAGTTTCTAAGTAAAAATTATCTACTTAAATGTATAAGGCCTAAATATCTGTTTATTATTAGTAGGAACTCTGAAAAAATTTAGCCCATAAGAACTGAACAAAACTCGTATGACATTATTTTCATCATAAAAACTTTTAACAAACTTCTAAAGACTCGGAAATTATTTTTCTCATAAGAATTCCTTACTCCAAAATCTGTGACTGCCCAAATTTACCTGAAAAACCCTGGCTCATATGCGTGATATTTGACCTGAAAACCCTGGCTCATATGCGTGATATTGGACCTAAAAATCCTGGCTCATATGAGTGATATTGGACCTGAATACGCTGGATCATATGCGTGATATTTGACCTGACACAAACGTTTACGCTGTCAACCCTACTACTCTCATCCAATGTACCACTACCCTCCTCCTCTGCACCACAACCCTCCTCTTCTGCATCACTACCCTCCTCCTCCTCTGCACCACTTCTTTATTCCTCCTACTCTGCACCACTATCCTCCTCCTCCTCTGCACCACTACCGTCCTCCTACTCTGCATCACTACCCTCCTCCTCTGCACCATTACCATCCTACTCCTCTGCATCACTACCCTCCTCCTACTCCTCTGCACCACTACCCTCCTCCTCCTCTGCACCACTACCCACCTCCTCCTCTGCACCATTACCATCCTACTCCTCTGCATCACTACCCTCCTCCTACTCCTCTGCACCACTACCCTCCTCCTCCTCTGCACCACTACCCTCCTCCTCCTCTGCATCACAACCCTCCTCCTCCTCCTCTGCACCACTACCCTCCTCCTCCTCTGCACCACTACCCACCTCCTCCTCTGCACCACTACTCTCCTCTTCTGCACCACTACCCACCTCCTCTGCACCACTACCCTCCTCCTCTGCACCACTACCCTCCTCCTCCTCTGCACCACTACCCTCCTCCTCCTCCTCTGCACCATTACCCTCCTCCTCTGCACCACTACCCTCCTCCTCCTCCTCTGCACCACTACCCTCCTCCTCCTCTGCACCACTACCCTCCTCCTCCTCTGCACCACAACCCTCGTCCTCTGCATCACTGCCCTCCTCCTCCTCTGCACCACTACCCTCCTCCTCCTCTGAACCACAACCCTCCTCCTCTGCATCACTACCCTCCTCCTCTGCATCACTACCCTCCTCCTCCTCTGCACCACTACCCTCATCCTCCTCTGCACCACTACCCTCCTCCTCCTCTGCACCACAACCCTCCTCCTCTGCATCACTACCCTCCTCCTCCTCTGCACCACTACCCTCCTCCTCCTGTGCACCACTACCCTCCTCCTCTGCAGAACTATCCTCCTCTGCACCACTACCCTCATCCTCCTCTGCACCACTACCCTCCTCCTCCTCTGCACCACTACCCTCCTCCTCTTCAGCACCACAACCCTCCTCCTCCTCTGCCCAACTACTCTCCTCACCCTCTGCACCACACCCCTCCTCCTTCTCCGCATCACGACCCTCTTCCTTACCACCACTACCCTCATCCTCCTCCTCTGCATCACTACCGTCCTCCTCCTCTGCATCACTACCCTCCTCCTCCTCTGCACCACTACGCTCCTCCTCCTCATCATCACTACCCTCTTCCTCCTCTGCATCGCTACCCTCCACCTCCTCCTCTGCACCACTGTCCTCCTCCTCTGCATCACTACCCTCCTCCTCTGCACCCCTACCCTCCTCCTCTGCACCACTACCCTCCTCCTCTGCATCACTACCTCCTCCTCTGCACCACTCCCCTCCTACTCCTCTGCACCCCTATACTCCTCCTCCTGCGCACCACTACCCTCCTCTTCTGCACCACTACTCTCCTCCTCCTCTGCATCACTACCCTCCTCCTCCTCTGCTCCACTACCCTCCTCCTCCTCTGCACCACTACCCTCCTCCACCTCTGCACAACTACCCTCCTCCACTGCACCACTACTCTCCTCCTCCTCTGCATCACTACTCTCCTCCTCTGCATCACTACCCTCCTCCTCCTCTGCATCACTTCCCTCCTCCTCCTCTGCACCACTACCCTCCTCCTCCTCTGCACCACTACCGTCCTCCTGTGCATCACTACCCTCCTCCTCCTCTGCATCACTTCCCTCCTCCTCCTCTGCACCACTACCCTCCTCCTCCTCTGCACCACTACCCTCCTCTTCATCTGCCCCACTACTCTCCTCCTTCTCTCCTCCACTACCTTCCTCCTCTGCATCACTACCCTCCTCCTCTGCACATCTACCCTCCTCCTCTGCATCACTACCCTCCTCCTCTGCACCATTACCCTCCTCCTCTGCATCACTACCCTCCTCCTCTGCAGCACTACCCTTCTCCTCCTCTGCACCACAACCCTCCTCTTCCTCTGCCCCACTACTCTCCTCCTCCTCTGTAGCACACCCTTCTCCTCCTCTGCACCACTACCCTCCTCCTCCTCTGCACCACTACCCTCCTTCTCTACACCACTACCCTCTTCCTCTGAATCACTACCCTCCTCCACCTCTGCACCTCTACCCTCCTCCTCCTCTGCATCACTAAACTCTTCCTCAACACCAATACCCTCCTCCTCCTCCTATGCACCACTTGCACCACTACCCTCCTACTCCTCTGCACCACTTACACCACTACCCTCCTCCTCTGCACCACTTACACCACTTCCCTCCTCCTCCTCTGCACCAATACCCTCCTCCTCCTCCTCTGCACCATTTGCACCACTACCCTCCTACTCCTCTGCACCAATACCCTCCTCTTCCTTTGCACCACTTACACCACTACCCTCCTCCTCTGCACCACTAACCTCCTCCTCTGTACCACTACCCTCCTCCTCTGCACCACTGCCCTCCTCCTCCTCTTCACCACTTGCACCACTAACCTCCTTCTCTGTACCACTGCCCTCCTCCTTCTCTGCACCACTACCCTCCTCCTATGCATCACTACCCTCCTCCTCCTCCGCACCACTATCCTCCTCCTCCTCTGTACCACTACCCTCCTCCTCCTCTGCAGCACAACCCTCCTCCTCTGCATCACTACCCTCCTCCTCCTCTGCAGCACTAGCCTCCTCCTCCTCTGCACCACTACCCTCCTCCTCTGCGCCACTACCCTCCTCCTCCTCTGCACCACTACTCTCCGCCTCTGCACCACTACCCTCCTCCTCTGCAACACTACCCACCTCTTTTGCACTACTACCTTCCTCCTCTTCCTCTGCACCACTACCCTCTTCCTTCTCTGCACCACTACCCTCCTCCTCCTCTGCACCACTACTCTCCTCCTCCTCTGCACCACTACCCTCCTCCTCTGCATCACTACCCTCCTCCTCTGCACCACTACCCTCCTCCTCTGCATCACTTCCCACCTCCTCTGCACCACTACCCTAATCTTCCTAAGCACCACTACTCTTCTCCTCCTCTGAACCACTACCCTCCTCCTCTGCACCACTACCTTTTTATTCTGCATCACTACCCTCCTCCCCCTCTGAACCACTACCCTTCTCCTCTGCATCACTACCCTCCTCGTCCTCTGCATCACTACCCTCCTCCTCCTCTGCAGCACTACTCTCCTCCTCCTCTGCATCACTACCTTCCTCCCCCTGTTCCCCACTAGCCTCCTCCTTTGAACCACTCCCCTCCTTCTCTACACCACTACCCTCCTCGTCTGCACCACTACCCTCCTTGTCTGCACCACTACCCCCCTCCCCTCTGCACCTCTACCCTTCTCCTCTGCACCACTACCCTCCTCCTCCTCCTCTGCCCCACTACTCTCCTCACACTCTGCACCACAACCCTCCTCCTCCTCCGCATCACTACCCTCCTCCTTACCACCGCTACCCTCCTCCTCCTCCTCTGCACCACTACCCTCCTCATCTTCTGCACCACTACCCTCCTCCTCCTCCTCCTCCTCCTCCTCTGCACCACTACCCTCATCCTCCTCCTCTGCACCACTACCCTCATCCTCCTCCTCTGCATCACTACCGTCCTCCTCCTCTACATCACTACCCTCCTCTGCACCACTGCCCTCCTCCTCTGCATCACTACCCTACTCCTCTGCACTATTACTCTCCTCCTCTGCTCCACTACCCTCCTCCTCCTCTGCATCACTACCCTCCTCCTCCTCTGCATCACTTCCCTCCTCCTCCTCTGCATACTACCCTCCTCCTCCTCTGCACCACCACCCTCCTCTTACTCTGCCCCACAACTCTCCTCCTCCTCTGCACCACTACCCTCCTCCTCCTCTGCAACACTACCCTCCTCCTCCTCTGCACCTCTACCCTCCACCTCCTCCTCTGCATCATTACCCTCCACCTCTGCATCACTACCCTCCTCCTCCTCTGCACCACTACCCTCCTCCTCCTCTGCACCACTACCCTCCTCCTCCTCCTCTGCACCACTACCCTCCTCCTCCTCTGCACCACTACCTTCCTTCTCCTCCTCTGCACCACTACCCTCCTCCTCCTCTGCACCACTACTCTCCTCCTCTGCACCACTACCCTCCTTCTCTGCAACACTACCCACCTCCTTTACACTACTACCTTCTTCCTCTTCCTCTGCACCACTACCCTCCTCCTTCTCTGCACCACTACCCTCCTCCTCTGCATCACTACCCTCCTCCTCTGCACCACTACCCTCCTCCTCTGCATCACTTCCCACCTGCTCTGCAACACTACCCTCCTCTTCCTAAGCACCACTACTCTCCTCCTCCTCTGAACCACTACCCTCCTCCTCTGCATCACTACCCTCCTCCTCTGCACCACTACCCTCCTCCTCTGCATCACTACCCCTCCTCCTCCTCTGCATCACTACCCTCCTCCTCTGCAGCACTACTCTCCTCCTCCTCTGCATCACTACCCTCCTCCTCCTGTTCCCCACTAGCCTCCTCCTCTGAACCACTCCCCTCCTCTTCTACACCACTACCCTCCTCGTCTGCACCACTACCCTCCTCCTCCACTGCACCTCTACCCTCCTCCTCTGCACCACTACCCTCCTCCTCCTCCTCTGCACCACTACCCTCCTCCTCCTCAGCACCACTACCCTCCTCCTCCTCCTCCTCTGCATCACTACCCTCCTCCTCTTCAGCACCACAACCCTCCTCCTCTGCCCCGCTACTCTCCTCACCCTCTATAACACAACCCTCCTCCTCCTCCGCATCACTACCCTCCTCCTTACCACCACTACCCTCCTCCTCCTCCTCTGCACCACTACCCTGCTCTTCTTCTGCACCACTACCCTCCTCCTCCTCCTCCTCCTCTGCACCACTACCCTCATCCTCCTCCTCTGCATCACTACCGTCCTCCTCCTCTGCATCACTACCCTCCTCCTCTGCACCACTGCCCTCCTCCTATGCATCACTACCCTACTCCTCTGCACCACTACCCTCCTCCTCTGCTCTACTACCCTCCTCCACCTCTGCACCACTACCCTCCTCCACCTTTGCACCACTACCCTCCTCCACCTCTGCACAACTACCCTCCTCTACTGCACTACTACTCTCCTCCTCCTCTGCATCACTACCCTCCTCCTCCTCTGCATCACTACCCTCCTCCTCCTCTGCACCACTACCCTGCTCCTCTGCATCACTACCCTCCTCCTCCTCTGCATCACTTCCCTCCTCCTCCTCTGCACCACTACCCTCCTCCTCCTCTGCATCACTTCCCTCCTCCTCCTCTGCACCACTACCCTCCTCTTACTCTGCCCCACTACTCTCCTCCTCCTCTGCACCACTACCTTCCTCCTCTGCATCACTACCCTCCTCCTCTGCACCACTAACCTCCTCCTCTGCATCACTACCCTCCTCCTTATCTGCACCACTACCCTCCTCCTCCTCCTCTGCACCACTTGCACCACTACCCTACTCCTCCTCTGCACCAATACCCTCTTCCTCCTTTGCATCACTTACACCACTACCCTCCTCCTCTGCACCACTACCCTCCTCCTCCTCTGCACCACTTGCACCACTACCCTCCTCTTCTGCATCACGACCCTCCTCCTCTGAACCACTACCCTCCTCCTCTGCATCCCTACCCTCCTCCTCCTCTGCATCACTACCCTCTTCCTCCTCTGCAGCACTACTCTCCCCCTCCTCTGCATCACTACCCTCCTCATCCTGTTCCCCACAACCCTCCTCCTCTGATCCACTCCCCTCCTCCTCTACACCACTACCGTCCTCGTCTGCACCACTACCCTCCTCCTCCTCTGCACCTCTACCCTCCTCCTCTGCACCACTACCCTCCTCCTCCTCCTCTGAACCACTACTCTCCTAAACTGCATCACTACCCTCCTCCTCTGCACAACTACCCTTATCCTCCTCTGCACCACTACTCTCCTCCTCCTCTGCATTACTACCCTCCTCCTCTGCATCACTTCCCTCCTTCTCTGCATCACTTCCCTCCTTCTCCTCCTCTGCACCACTTCCCTCCCCCTCTGCATCACTACCCTCCTCCTCCTCTTCACCAGTACTCTCCTCCTCCTCTGCACCACTACCCTCCACCTCCTCCTCTGCACCACTTCTCTCCTCCTCTTCATCACTACCCTCCTCCTCCTCTGCACCACTAACGTCCTCCTCCTCTGCACCACTACCCTCCTTCTCCTCCTTTCCACCACTACCCTCCTCATCCTCCTCTGCACCTCTACCCTCCTCTTCTTCTTCACCACTACCCTCCTCCTCCTCCTCCTCCTTCTTTGGACCACTACCCTCATCCTCCTCTTCTGCATCACTACCGTCCTCCTCCTCTGCATCACTACCTTCCTCCACCTCTGCACCACTACCCTCCTCCTCCTTTGCATCACTACCCTCTACCTCCTCCTCTGCACCACTACCCTCCTCCTCTGCACCACTACCCTCTTCCTCTGCATCACTACCCTTCTCGTCTGCACCACTTCCCTCCTCCTCTGCATCACTACCCTCCTCCTCCTTTGCACCACTACCCTCCTCCTCCTCTGCATCACTACCCTCCTCCTCCTGTGCATCACTACCCTCCTCCTCCTCTGCATCACTTCCCTCCTCCTCCTCTGCACCACTACCCTCCTCCTCTGCACCACTACCCTCCTATTCCTCTGCCCCACTACTCTCCTCCTCCTCTGCAGCACTACCTTCCTCCTCTGCATCACTACCCTCCTCGTCTGCACCACTACCCTACTCCTCTGCATCACTACCCTCCTCCTCTGCACCATTACCCTCCTCCTCTGCATCACTACCCTCCTCCTCCTCTGCACAACTACCCATCTCCTCTGCATCACTACCCTCCTCCTTCTCTGCACCACTACCCTTCTCCTCCTTTGCACCACTTGCACCACTACCCTCCTCCTCCTCTGCACCACTACCCTCCTCCTCCTTTGCACCACTTGCACCACTACCCTCCTCCTCCTTTGCACCACTTGCACCACTACCCTCCTCCTCCTTTGCACCACTTGCACCACTACCCTCCTTCTCCTCTGCACCACTTGCACAACTACCCTCCTCCTCTGCACCACTACCCTCCTCCTCTGCACCACTTGCACCACTAACCTCCTCCTCCTCCTCTGCACACTACCCTCCTCCTCTGTACCACTACCCTCCTCCTTCTCTGCACCACTACCCTCCTCTTCTGCATCACTACCCTCCTCCTCTGCACCAATACCCTCCTCCCCCTGCTCTGCACCACTACCCTCCTCCTTCTCTGCACCACTACTCTCCTCCTCCTCTGCACCACTACCCTCCTCCTCCTCTGCCCCACTTGCACCACTACCCTCCTCCTCCTCTGCACCACTACCCTCCTCCTCTGTACCACTACCCTTCTCCTTCTCTGCACCACTACCCTCCTCCTCTGCATCACTACCCGCCTCCTCCTCCGCACCACTATCCTCCTCCTCTTCTGTACCACTACCCTCCTCCTCCTATGCACCACAACCCTCCTCCTCTGCATCACTACCCTCCTCCACTGCACCAATACCCTCCTCCCCCTCCTCTGCATCACTACCCTCCTCTTCTGCACCACTGCCCTCCTCCTCCTCTGCACCAATACCCTCCTCCTCCTTTGCACCACTTACACTACTACCCTCCTCCTCTGCACCACTACCTTCCTCCTCCGCACTACTACCCTCCTCCTCCTCTGCACTACTTGCACCACTACCCTCCTCCTCCTCTGCACCACTACCCTCCTCCTCCTCTGCACCACTACCCTCCTACTCCTCTGCACCACTACCCTCCTTCTCCTGTGCACCACTTACACCACTACCCTCCTCCTCTACACCACTACCCTCCTCCTCCTCTGCACCAATACCCTCCTCCTCCTTTGCACCACTACCCTCCTCCTCTGCACCACTACCCTCCTCCTCCTCTGCACCAATACCCTTCTCCTCCTTTGCACCACTTACGCAACTACCCTTCTCCTCTGCACCACTACCCTCCTCCTCCTCTGCACCACTACTCTCCTCCTCCTCTGCACCACTACCCTCCTCCTCCTCTGCCCCACTTGCACCACTACCCTCCTCCTCCTCTGCACCACTACCCTCCTCCTCTGTACCACTACCCTTCTCCTTCTCTGCACCACTACCCTCCTCCTCTGCATCACTACCCTCCTCCTCCTCCGCACCACTATCCTCCTCCTCTTCTGTACCACTACCCTCCTCCTCCTATGCACCACAACCCTCCTCCTCTGCATCACTACCCTCCTCCTCCTCTGCAGCACTAGCCTCCTCCTCCTCTGCACCACTACCCTCCTCCTCTGCGACACTACCCTCCTCCTCCTCCTCTGCACCACTACTCTCCTCCTCTGCACCACTACCCTCCTCCTCTGCCTCACTGCCCACCTCCTTTGCACTACTACCCTCTTCCTCCTCCTCTGCACCACTACCTGTGAGATTTTTCTCTACGCCTACCTCCCTTAGGAGGTGGACTACAAGTTTAAAGTCTGCTCACTGCAGTTAAGCATGAGTCCAATAGAAAAAGGAAAAGCGGGAGCAAACCGCCAGGCCTCCACCACTAGGGGTGAAAACCTGTCCACAATAGGCCGCTGGCTTCTTCTAGTTAAACAGGACGTTAAAACTAATAAAGGGTAACCGACGGGTTCTCACAATCAAATTTTTATATTTGATGTGGCGCTATGAATTGGAATTCGAATTCCCAAGAGCAGCCGTTGTATCCATTATCACATCAACATTTAATCGTAATATGCAGAAATATGGTGGAATAATATGGTAGAAGGGTTGACATCAAAGACCGTTTTCTATAACATAACAATTTATTAATAACAAGAGACTAAGTACTACATTACCAAGATTACGATACGTTAATGTCCATCCAGTGGCACGATAACAAACAGCTAAATAGCAACCCTTGCTGTGAGGCTGCATACTGAACTAACCTGAACACAGGTGTGCCCACTGATGACGCAATATTGCAAATCAAAGAAAAATATCACAGACTAAGTTACACCACAGCGAATGGTTACGTTATTGTCCAACAAGTGGCATTTGCAACACAGCTATTCAACAGCCCCTTGAGAAGTGACAGCAGGCTCCATCTTGCTGACACTTCGGGCTGACAACATGAACTAACTGAACAAATGAAGGATATCCACTGAAGACACAAGCATGCAATCAATAGTGTCTCGGTTTCCCTGACAGCTACTATAATCACAAGCTTAGGGGTCCTCCCGCCCCCCAGGAGAGACCCACGTAACTAGGCGGGTAGTCCAGCAGTGACCCCCCCCCCCTATCACAACCCAGTGTGAACACTCTTTGCAACTCCCTACAAGAAGTTGCCCTGTTGTAAACAGTAACAAAGACAGGCAAGGCGGGATTCTGGGACACAGCTCCACAAATCCCTAGATTACTCTACTCTCGTCACCAGATGACAACCAAAAGAAATTGCCTTAAGTGATTAATTACGTTAATTGACTGATCGCAGCAGTCAGCAACAAAGTACTACGGTAATCATAAACAATTGTCTCACACTAGACAACAACATGATGATACTCTACGTTAATCATTAACACTTGTCTCTCTTGTTAACAATAACTCAAACTTATATTACATCACACTTAACTCCTTGCAAGTATTCAGTGAGTAATTCTCATTTAAGGTCAAACGGACCATTAATTACATCCCCATTGAGTTACGTTAACTAAACCTACCCTAACTTGGTAGCTTCTCAACAGTCTGTGTCAAAAATTTACTAGTGAGTGTTAATTACCCTAATTAATTCCCTAATTAATTCTGAGCAATTAATTAACTGTCACCAGGACCGATAATTAATCATCCATAAATACCTCTCACTCCGCACTGCCTAAGCAGGTCTCATCAAACACTGTGAATTCACGGGAAAGGAGTTAATTACCCCTAATTAACAAGATGTGCCACTAATCCACTGTCCTCAGACAGGATATGATTAATACAACGATTTATGCTAGCTCCATGACCTCGCTTTACCGAGTCATCGGAGCTCTCAGATGTTAATTATGTAATGATCTGGGGCTCAGATCATTAGTTCTCCCTTCTCCCCTCCTTTCCCTCTCCTTCTCCCCTCCTTTCCTTCTCCCTCTCCCCTCCTTCCTTCTCCCCTCCCCTTGGCCGTCATTCGTCTCCTCCTCTTCCCCCCCCCTGTCGCCCATTTGTCAGGGTCAAGAGGTTGACCTGAGGGTGGTCTTGGATACCTCTCCATCCCCCTCTCATTCCCTCTCAGAAGCGGTCCCGTCCCCATACGAGGCAGAGTCAAATGTCCCTACTCGTATCTTAGAGGAGACAGGCTTGAACATAATTTATCAGTTTTGTAAACATTGCTCGCAGGTGCCTGGGGCTCCATAGAGGCGCCTTGTCTCCCTTCTCTTAGCTGGGGAGAGCTGACTCAATCTTCAGGAATTCATGTAGCTTTCCACGGCAGATCAGTGAAGGTGATTGGCCTGAGATAAGGGCCAAGTCCTTATTGGCCCTAGAATGCCAGACCTCAGGCCTACGTGTTAAATGGTTGGCCATTGCCAAAATAATGGGTGGAGCCCTGGGGCTGTATTAGATGGTGGGAGAAGTAATCCTTCCCAGCAATAAGCTGGGAAAACAAAATTTCATCAGTGTGTCTTGGGAGTTTATTAGGAACCGGGCCGTAAGCCCGTATCCTAGGGGCTGAGGGCAGCCATCAACATCTGGGCCGTAGTGCGGGTATTTAAGGTATAGTAGCACTTGAGTTTCGTGCCCTCAATAAATATCCATTGTGCCTCTAGGGAATAGAATAGGTTATGTGTTCAAATTGTCTTAATTTACATGTTTCATAAAATAAATTGTATAGCTTGTCCAGTGGTATTCACTTAACTCCCCTTTGATATATTTTGCTTCTTTGTCATTTTTAGGTGTTGTATTGGAAGCCCCCAGGTTCTCCTACTACTAATAGATACTAAAGTTGCCCTTGGATTCAAATAAGTAACGTAAATTTACGTTATGACCGGTAAAGCGGTCATCACAATTACTCCACTAATTAACCTGAGCCACTAATTGCTATACCCCAGAAAGGTAATTAGTCTCGAGCAAATTACGTTAACACAAATACTGACAGACCCTGACAGATCCTCTCCCACTATGTGAATTCATGATGAGAAGGCTAATTACATAATTAGCTAGAGTGGTCAATTAGTTGTCACACGGACAATTAATTGCTCCCAAGATATCTCACTCAAGCTCAACGCTGTTCTCTCTCATAACAGCCCTCACTCACTCAACAATAAGTGTGCACCCCCTATCCAGTTCATTACCCCTTACTTAATTAACTCACTGAATCCTTAAGTCCTCAACACAACTTAAAGAAACAAAGTAACCCCAGTGTTACATAGGTCACACTACAATGGCATGCAACAACACAAATGCACTGCCCACATATGGTTGCGGCTACTGCAACTCGTTAATTACTGTGCCCACACAATAATGACACACGGTTGTGCAACACACAAGAGTATACCAATATTACTGCCCCCCTTATCTTGCACCCGTTGCAAAGGACTACTGTGAACACACACTTACCTCAGCAAGGCAATTAACCCATCAATTGCCTGCTCTCATTAAGTACTGTGAATTCCCCTGAATAATCCTAGAGGTCCCTTAAACCCTCAACACAGTTCCTAGGGCAACAATAATATCGTATAAACTGGTAACAACACTGCACAAACCTGCAACATAATGATGCCGTCAGCATACCCCACATGCTAATGACATCATTAGGCAATCAGTCAGCAATCACATCTACTGACTTACCACACAACACAGTACATAAAGCATGCAAATGAACACATAGAAATGGCATTCACATAATCAATGCAAATTATATCATCAGGTAAATGTAACTAACTACACAGACCTCAGGGGTCCCCACTGACATCCCTGCAACCTGGCCTGCCTACCTCTAATGATTATAATTTATATACGGTACTCTATGGCATTAATCCAGCCTGAACGATTATATAGAATCGACAGGCTGGATAACTTATATGGGAAATCTCTACACTGACCGGTTACATACTCGAGTCAGTCTACACATATATACATCATGATACTACAGTGTGGTCCCGTGTATAACATCTATCTCCAGGTACCGCCCTGCCAGTCACCTGGACGTGCTACAAACAACTGTCTCTCAGCTGCTTCTCTAGCCTAACGAGGCTCTGAGACAACTCTTACCGGGAATTTCCACCGGTACTCATCACACTGTACACAATGATAATAGTGCTCACGTCTTTCTCTCCTTATCTTTTACTCATTTCCCAGGTCACTACCTCACTGGCTGTCAACACTTAGCTTGCTCCTCATGCGTCGACAAGATGTGGCCCTAGGCTGTCCCGGGAAAGTGGCCAAGTGGCCCAAGGAGGTGGCCAAGGTATGTGGCCACAGCATGGCCCACAGCGCCCCTCCCGAGCTGAGGGGGTGGTAGCCGGCGCGCGGGCCGAGCCGAGCCTGGCAATGCGGCTGGGTGGCCTGAGGGTGGCCACGGGTAGTGCATGACGTCATAGCACCCCACTCAGCTGAGCTGGTGCGCGGGGTGGGGTGGGGGTTTGCCGCGCGGGCGGCCTGAGGTGGCCTGGGGGTGGCCACGGGTTGACGCGGGCGGCCTGGATTGGCCGCGCACATGGGTGCCTCAGGCTGGCAGGCTGCCGCCCACAGGCGTACACACGCGGATGGGGAATCACTAACAACCCCAACAAACCAGAGCCTGCCTTACTCTACACTGGGGTGACAATGGCCAGCGGCGTCCCCACACTGACGCAGCCTGGCGGAATTTAAAGTCCAACATGGGCCTGTAATCACACCACAATTACACTAGGAGGCCCTGCTCGATTCCACTAATTGCCCAACAACACTAGACAGGTTATTCAAACCACCTGTTACACCATGAGGCTCTGCCAGCTGCCTCATGGGTGAACACTGTCAACTGTCTCTTTAGCTTTTTACTGTTCCTTCCGTAAATCCTTGGCCACAATTCACGCCAATTGGGCCTTGACACAACCCCTAATGGCAGGAGTGCCATGCTCAATGAGTAATTTGGACGACAGAAGCGATTAACGGGGGATTGGAGGTGGCGGGCCTGCCACCTCCACCAGTCACTTCTTCTTCTGCTTGCCGCCCAATTCAAACTGCTCTATGGCGGGCAGGGAAGCTCAAATGCCCATATCTCCCCCCTTACTTTGTCTTGACCAATCAGCCCAAAGCCGGCACGGCTCCCTCGTGCCGCTCCCAATCACAGCTCTTCGCGCCAAAACTCGGCTTGGAGCACACATGCCTACTCCAATCACAGCCTCACTCACCCCTCGAGCGTCCCGTGACGTCACAAGGAGGGGGAGGCCTAAAGACAATGGCGTGATGTCTCACATGTCGGGGGGGGGGGGGGGCAAAGTTCACCCCACTCTCCCCCCCCCCTCCTCTAACGGTTTTAGTCAAGTATCCTCCTCATCCTATTTCACAGAAACAGTAAAATTCTCTGTAATTCTCTCTACAGAGCAATCACAGACTTCTGACTACTCACAAATGATAGACCATAACATAAGCTTTCATTCAACACCCAACAAGTATATGTTAGTTTAAAAGCTTCAGTTTCTAGAGCGATAGCCTAATCTAGAAACTAGGAAAACTAGCTGAGGGAATCTAGATTCCCTCACACTACCCTCCTCTTCCTCTGCACCACTACCCTCCTCCTCCTCTGCACCACTACTCTCCTCCTCTGCACCACTACCCTCCTCCTCTGCATCACTTTCCAACTCCTGTGCACCACTACCCTCCTCTTCCTAAGCACCACTACTCTCCTCCTCCTCTGCACCACTACCCTCCTCCTCTGCATCACTACCCTCCTCCTCTGCACCACTACCCTCCTATTCTGTATCACGACCCTCCTCATCTGAACCACTACCCTCCTCCTCTGCATCACTACCCTCCTCCTCCTCTGCATCACTACCCTCCTCCTCTGAACCACTCCCCTCTTCCTCCTCTACACCACTACCCTCCTCGTCTGCACCACTACCCTCCTCCTCCTCTGCACCTCTTCCCTCCTCCTCTGCACCACTACCCTCCTCCTCCTCCTCTGCACCACTACTCTCCTCCTCCTCTGCATCATTACCCTCCTCCTCCTCTGCACTACTACCATCCTCCTCCTCTTCACCACTACCATCCTCCTCCTCTGCACCACTACCCACCTCCTCTTCATCACTACCCTTGTCCTCTGCATCACTACCCTCCTCCTCCTCTGCATCACTTCCCTCCTCCTCCTCTGCACCACTACCCTCCTCCTCCTCTGCTCCACTACCCTCCTTCTCCTCTGAACAACTACCCTTATCCTCCTCTGCACAACTACTCTCCTCCTCTTCTGCACCACTACCCTCCTCCTCTGCATCACTTCCCTCCTCTTCTGCACCACTTCCCTACTTCTCTTCCTTTGCACCACTACCCTCCTCCTCCTCTGCACCTCTTCCCTCCTCCTCTGCACCACTACCCTCCTCCTCCTCCTCTGCACCACTACTCTCCTCCTCCTCTGCATCATTACCCTCCTCCTCCTACTCTGCACTACTACCATCCTCCTCCTCTTCACCACTACCATCCTCCTCCTCTGCACCACTACCCTCCTCCTCTTCATCACTACCCTCCTCCTCTGCATCACTCCCCTCCTCCTCCTCTGCATCACTACTCTCTTCTTCCTCTGCAGCACTACCCTCCTCCTCCTCTGCACCACTACCCTCCACCTCCTCCTCTGCACCACTACCCTTCTCCTCTGCATCACTACCCTCCTCCTCTGCACCACTACTCTCCTCATCTGCATCACTACCCTCCTCCTCTGTACCACTACTCTCTTCCTCCTACTCTGCACCACTATCCTCCTCCTCATCTGCACCACCACCGTCCTCCTCCTCTGCATCACTACCCTCCTCCTCCTCTGCATCACTTCCCACCTCCTCCTCTGCACCACTACCCTCCTCCTCCTCTGCTCCACGACCCTACTCCTCCTCTGCACCACTACCCTTCTCCTCCTCCTCTGCACCACTACCCTCCTCCTCCTCTGCACCACTACCCTCCTTCTCCTCCTCTGCACCACTACCCTCCTCCTCCTCTGCACCACTACCCTCCTCCTCCTCTGCCCCACAACCCTCCTCCTCTGCATCACTATCCTCCTCCTCCTCTGCACCACTACCCTCCTCCTCTGCACCACTTGCACCACTACCCTTCTCCTCCTCTGCACCAATACCCTCCTCCTCCTTTGCACCACTTATGCCACTACCCTCCTCCTCTGCACCACTACCCTCCTCCTCTGCACCACTTTCACCACTACCCTCCTCCTCCTCTGCACATATACCATCCTCCTCCTTTGCACCACTTACACCACTACCCTCCTCCTCCTCTGCACCACTTGCACCACTAACCTCCTCCTCCTCTGCACCACTACCCTCCTCTTCCGTACCACTACCCTCCTCCTCCTCCGCACCACTACCCTCCTCCTCCACTGTACCACTACCCTCCTCCTCCTCTGCACCACAACCCTCCTCCTCTGCATCACTACCCTCCTCCTCCTCTGCAGCACTACCCTCCTCCTCCTCTGCAGCACTAGCCTCCTCTTCCTCTACACCACTACCCTCCTCCTCTGCGCAACTACCCTCCTCCTCCTCCTCTGCACCACTACTCTCCTCCTCTGCACCACTTCCCTCCTCCTCTGCCTCACTACCCACCTCCTTTGCTCTACTACCCTCCTCCTCCTCCTCTGCACCACTACCCTCCTCCTCCTCTGCACCACTACCCTCCTCCTCCTCTGCACCACTACCCTCCTCCTCTGCATCACTACCCTCCTCCTCTGCACCACTACCCTCATCATCCTCCTCTGCACCACTACCATCCTCCTCCTCAGCACCACTACCCTCCTCCTCCTCCTCCTCCTCTGCACCACAACCCTCCTCCTCTGCATCACTACCCTCCTCCTCCTCTGCACCACTACTCTCCTCCTCTGCACCACTAACGTCCTCCTCCTCTGCACCACTACCCTCATCATCCTCCTCTGCACCACTACCATCCTCCTCTGCACCACTACCATCCTCCTCCTCAGCACCACTACCCTCCTCCTCCTCCTCCTCCTCTGCACCACAACCCTCCTCCTCTGCATCACTACCCTCCTCCTCCTCTGCACCACTACTCTCCTCCTCTGCACCACTAACGTCCTCCTCCTCTGCATCACTACCCTCCTCCTCCTGTGCACCACTACCCTCCTCCTCTTTTCCACCACTACCCTCCTCATCCTCCTCTGCACCACTACCCTCCTCTTATTCTGCACCACTACCCTCCTCCTCCTCCTCCTCCTTTGCACCACTACCCTCATCCTCCTCCTCTGCATCACTACCGTCCTCCTCCTCTGCATCACTACCCTTCTCCACCTCTGCACCACAACCCTCCTCCTCCTCTGCATCACTACCCTCCACATCCTCCTTTGCACTACTACCCTCTTTCTCTGCATCATTACCCTCCTCCTCTGCACCACTACCCTCCTCCACCTATGCACCACTACCCTCCTCCTCCTTTGCATCACTACCTTCCTCCTCCACTGCATCACTACCCTCCTCCACCTCTGCACCACTACCCTCCTCCTCTTCTGCATCACTACCCTTCTCCTCCTCTGCACCACTACCCTCTTCCACCTCTGCACCACTACACTCCTTCTCTGCATCACTACCCTCCTCCTCTGCACCAATACCCTCCTCCCCCCTCCTCTGCATCTCTACCCTCCTCTTCTGCACCACTGCTCTCTTCCTCCTCTGCACCTGCACCACTACCCTCCTCCTCCTCTGCACCACTACCCTCATCCTCCTCTGCACCACTACCCTCCTCCTCCTTTGCACCACTAACACCACTACCCTCCTCCTCTGCACCACTACCCTCCTCCTCCTCTGCACCACTTGCACCACTACCCTCCTCCTCCTCTGCACCAATACCCTCCTCCTCCTTTGCACCATTTACACTACTACCTTCCTCCTCCGCACTACTACCCTCCTCATCCTCTGCACCACTTGCACCACTACCCTCCTCACCCTCTGCACCACTTGCACCACTACCCTCCTCCTCCTCTGCACCACTACCCTCCTCCTCCTCTGCACCACTACCCTCCTCCTACTTTGCACCACTTACACCACTACCCTCCACCTCCTCTGCACCACTACCCTCGTCCTTCTCTGCACCACTACCCTCCTCTGCATAACTACCCTCCTCCTCCTCCGCACCACTATCCTCCTCCTCCTCTGTACCACTACCCTCCTCCTCCTCTGCACCACAACCCTCCTCCTCTGCATCACTACCCTCCTTCTCCTCTGCAGCACTAGCCTCCTCCTCCTCTGCACCACTACCCTCCTCCTCTATGCCACTACCCTCCTCCTCCTCCTCTGCACCACTACTCTCCTCCTCTGCACTACTACCCTCCTCCTCTGCCTCACTACCCACCTCCTTTGCACTACTACCCTCCTCCTCCTCCTCTGCACCACTACCCTCCTTCTCCTCTGCACCACTACCCTCCTCCTCCTCTGCACCACTACTCTCCTCCTCCTCTGCACCACTACCCTCCTCCTTTGCATCACTACCCTCCTCCTCTGCATCACTACCCTCCTCCTCTGCACCACTACCCTCCTATTCTGCATCACGACCCTCCTCCTCTGAACCACTACCCTCCTCCTCTGCATCCCTACCCTCCTCCTCCTCTGCATCACTACCCTCCTCCTCTGAGCCACTCCCCTCCTCCTCCTCTACTCCACTACCATCCTCGTCTGCACCACTACCCTCCTCCTCCTCTTGTAATGATCTGGGGCTCAGATCATTAGTTCTCCCTTCTCCCCTCCTTTCCTTCTCCCTCTCCCCTCCTTCCTTCTCCCCTCCCCTTGGCCGTCATTCGTCTCCTCCTCTTCCCCCACCCCCCTGTCGCCCATTTGTCAGGGTCAAGAGGTTGACCTGAGGGTAGTCTTGGATACCTTTGGCTTCCCCCCCCCCCCCACACAACTCTCCACTCAGGATTTCCCTCTCCATCCCCCTCTCACCGGTCCCTTCCCCATACGAGGCAGAGTCAAATGTCCCTACTCTTTATCTTAGAGGAGACAGGCTTGAACATAATTTATCAGTTTTGTAAACATTGCTCGCAGGTGCACTGGGGCTCCATAGAGGCGCCTTGTCTCCCTTCTCATAGCTGGGGAGAGCTGACTCAATCTTCAGGAATTCATGTAGCTTTCCACGGCAGATCAGTGAAGGTGATTGGCCTGAGATAAGGGCCAAGTCCTTATTGGCCCTAGAGAGCCAGACCTCAGGCCTACGTGTTAAATGGTTGGCCATTGCCAAAATAATGGGTGGAGCCCTGGGGCTGTAGTAGATGGTGGGAGGAGTAATCCTTCCCAGCAATAAGTTGGTAAAACAAAATTTCATGAGTGTGTCTTGGGAGTGTATTAGGAAAAGGGCCGCAAGCCCGTATCCTAGGGGCTGAGGGCAGCCATCAACATCTTGGCCGTAGTGCGGGTATTTAAGGTATAGTGCACTTGAGTTTCGTGCCCTCAATAAATATCCATTGTGCCTCTAGGGGAATAGAATAGGTTATGTGTTTCAAATTGTCTTAATTTACATGTTTCATAAAATAAATTGTATAGCTTGCCCAGTGGTATTCACTTAACTCCCCTTTGATATATTTTGCTACTTTCTCATTTTTAGGTGTTGTATTGGAAGCCCCCAGGTTCTCCTACAATTAATAGATACTAAAGTTGCCCTTGGATTCAAATAAGTAACGTAAATTAAACAAACTAATTTTCCAAAATTTATTACTGAAATTCATATTACCCGGAGTCCCATGGTTACTGATTCCTTGCCTTCCTGGGGGATCGGTGATCGACACATTCAGGTATGGTTGGTCGGGAAGGTGGTGGCAGTTAATGAGTGTTGTTATTGATTTGTTTACTAATAACCCTTGTCCTTGGTGTATCTTCCTCATTTAATATTCCTCTTATATACGTGGCAGTCCAGTGAGGGGTCATACTGGACTGGAACAGTGTTAAGCTGGGGTATTGAGTGAAGAGAGACAGAGAATTACAACAGAGAGCGTATAGTACGATTATGAGAGATCACAAGATAACAGGATTAATACTCTGGAACATTGGGTTATTACAATAGAGGCCGCGGTTATTACGACGAGGGTAAAGCTGTTATTACACTCTGCACCTCTTCCCTCCTCCTCTGCACCACTACCCTCCTCCTCCTCCTCTGCACCACTACTCTCCTCCTCCTCTGCATCACTACCCTCCTCCTCCTCTGCACTACTACCATCCTCCTCCTCTTCACCACTACCATCCTCCTCCTCTGCACCACTACCCTCCTCCTCTGCATCACTACCCTCCTGCTCTGCATCACTACCCTCCTCCTCCTCTGCATCACTTCCCTCCGACTCCTCTGCACCACTACCCTCCTCCTCCTCTGCTCCACTACACTCCTCCTCCTCTGCACAACTACCCTTATCCTCCTCTGCACCACTACTCTCCTCCTCCTCTGCACCACTACCCTCCTCCTACGCATCACTTCCCTCCTCCTCTGCACCACTTCCCTCCGTCTCCTCCATTGCACCACTACCCTCCTCCTCTGCATCACTACCCTCCTCCTCCTCTGCAGCACTACCCTCCTCCTCCTCTGCACCACTACCCTCCACCTCCTCCTCTGCACCATTACCCTCCTCCTCTGCATCACTACCGTCCTCCTCTGCACCACTACTCTCCTCCTCTACATCACTACCCTCCTCCTCTGCACCACTACTCTCTTCCTCCCACTCTGCACCACTATCCTCCTCCTCTGCACCACCACCGTCCTCCTCCTCTGCATCACTACCCTCCTCCTCCTCTGCATCACTACCCTCCTCCTCCTCTGCATCACTACCCTCCTCCTCTGCACTACTACTCTCCTCCTCTACATCACTACCCTCCTCCTCTGCACCACTACTCTCTTCCTCCCACTCTACACTACTATCCTCCTCCTCCTCTGCACCACTAACGTCCTCCTCCTCTGCCTCACTACCCTCCTCCTCCTCTGCACCACTACCCTCCTCCTCCTCAGCACCACTACCCTCCTCCTCCTCCTTCTCTGCACCACAACCCTCCTCCTCTGCATCACTACCCTCCTCCTCTTCTGCACCACTAACGTCCTCCTCCTATGCACCACTACCATTCTCCTCCTCCTCTGCATCACTACCCTCCTCCTCTGCACCACTACCCTCCTCCTCCTCTGCACCACTACCCTCCTCCTCTACATCACTACCCTCCTCCTCTTCTGCACCACTAACGTCCTCCTCCTATGCACCACTACCATCCTCCTCCTCCTCTGCACCACTACCCTCCTCCTCCTCCTCCTCCTCCTCTGCACCACAACTCTCCTCCTCCTCTGCACCACTACCCTCCTCCTCCTCCTCTGCACCACTGCTGTCCTCCTCCTCTGCATCACTACCCTCCTCCTCCTCTGCATCACTACCCTCCTCCTCCTCCTCTGCACCACTACCCTCCTCCTCCTCTGCACCACTACCCCTCCTCCTTCTCTGCACCACTACCCTCCTCATCCTCCTCTGCACCACCACCCTCCTCCTCCTCAGCACCACTACCCTCCTCCTCCTCCTCCTCCTCTGCACCCCAACCCTCCTCCTCTGCATCACTACCCTCCTCCTCCTCTGCACCACTACCCTCCTCCTCCTCCTCTGCACCACTAACGTCCTCCTCCTCTGCATCTCTACCCTCCTCCTCCTCAGCACCACTAACGTCCTCCTCCTATGCACCACTACCATCCTCCTCCTCCTCTGCACCACTACCCTCCTCTTCCTCTGCACCACAACTCTCCTCCTCCTCTGCACCACTACCCTCCTCCTCCTCCTCTGCACCACTACTGTCCTCCTCCTCTGCATCACTACCCTCCTCCTCCTCTGCATCACTACCCTCCTCCTCCTCCTCTGCACCACTACCCTCCTCCTTCTCTGCACCACTACCCTCCTCCTCTGCACCACTACCCTCTTACTCTGCATCACTACCCTCCTCCTCCTCTGCACCACTACCTCCTCCTCTGCGTCACTACCCACCTCCTCTGCACCACTACCCTCCTCCTCCTCTGCACCACTACCCTCCTCCTCTGCACCACTACCCTCTCCTCCTCTGCACCACTACCCCTCCTCCTCCTCCTGTGCACCACTACCCTCCTCCTCTGCATCACTACCCTCCTCCTCTGCACCACTACCCTCCTCCTCCTCTGCACCACTATCCTCCTCCTCCTCTGCACCACTACCCTCCTCCTCTGCACCACTACTCTCCTCCTCCTCTGCATCACTGCCCTCCTCCTCATCTGCACCAGTTCCCTCCTCCTCTGCACCACTACCCTCCTTCACCTCTGCACAACTACCCTCCTCCTGTGCATCACTACCCTCCTCCTCCTCTGCTTCACTTCCCTCCTCCTCCTCTGCACCACTACCCTCCTCTTCCTCTTCCCCACTACTCTCTTCCTCCTCTGCACCACTACCCTCCTCCTCTGCATCACTACCCTCCTCCTCTGCACCACTACTCTCCTCCTCTGCATCACTACCCTCCTCCTCTGCACCATTACCCTCCTCCTCTGCATCACTACCCTCCTCCTCTGCACCACTACCCTCCTCCTCTGCATCACTACCCTCCTCCTCTGCACCACTACCCTCCTCCTCCTCTGCACCACTACCCTTCTCCTCTGCATCACTACCCTCCTCCTTCTCTGCACCACTACCCTCCTCCTCCACTGCATCACTACCCTCCTCCACCTCTGCACCACTACCCTCCTCCTCCTCTGCATCACTACCCTCCTCCACTGCACCAATATCCTCCTCTGCATCACTACCCTCCTCCTCTGCATCACTAACCTCCTCCTCCTCTGCACCACTACCCTCCTCCTCTGCACCACTACCCTCCTCCTCCTCTGCACCACTACTCTCCTTCTCCTCCTCTGCTCCACTACCCTCCTCCTCCTCTGCACCACTACCCTCCTTCTCCTCCTCTGCTCCACTACCCTCCTCCTCCTCAGCACCACAACCCTCCTCCTCTGCATCACTACCCTCCTCCTCCTCTGCACCACTACCCTCCTTCTTCTCTGCACCACTACCCTCCTCCTCTGCAGCACTACCCTCCTCATCCTCCTCTGCACCACTACCCTTCTTCTCCTCAGCACCATTACCGTCCTCCTCCTCCTCTGCATCACTACCTTCCTCCTCTTTAGCACCACAACCCTCCTCCTCTACCCCACTACTCTCCTCCTCCTCTGCACCACAACCCTCCTCCTCCTCCGCATCACTACCCTCCTCCTTTCCACCACTACCCTCCTCCTCCTCCTCTGCACCACTACCCTCCTCTTCTTCTGCACCACTACCCTCCTCCTCCTCCTCCTCCTTTCCACCCCTACCCTCCTCCTCCTCCTCTGCACCACTACCCTCCTCTTCCTCTTCCCCACTACTCTCTTCCTCCTCTGCACCACTACCCTCCTCCTCTGCATCACTACCCTCCTCCTCTGCACCACTACTCTCCTCCTCTGCATCACTACCCTCCTCCTCTGCACCATTACCCTCCTCCTCTGCATCACTACCCTCCTCCTCTGCACCACTACCCTCCTCCTCTGCATCACTACCCTCCTCCTCTGCACCACTACCCTCCTCCTCCTCTGCACCACTACCCTTCTCCTCTGCATCACTACCCTCCTCCTTCTCTGCACCACTACCCTCCTCCTCCACTGCATCACTACCCTCCTCCACCTCTGCACCACTACCCTCCTCCTCCTCTGCATCACTACCCTCCTCCACTGCACCAATACCCTCCTCTGCATCACTACCCTCCTCCTCTGCATCACTAACCTCCTCCTCCTCTGCACCACTACCCTCCTCCTCTGCACCACTACCCTCCTCCTCCTCTGCACCACTACTCTCCTTCTCCTCCTCTGCTCCACTACCCTCCTCCTCCTCTGCACCACTACCCTCCTTCTCCTCCTCTGCTCCACTACCCTCCTCCTCCTCAGCACCACAACCCTCCTCCTCTGCATCACTACCCTCCTCCTCCTCTGCACCACTACCCTCCTTCTTCTCTGCACCACTACCCTCCTCCTCTGCAGCACTACCCTCCTCATCCTCCTCTGCACCACTACCCTTCTTCTCCTCAGCACCATTACCGTCCTCCTCCTCCTCTGCATCACTACCTTCCTCCTCTTTAGCACCACAACCCTCCTCCTCTACCCCACTACTCTCCTCCTCCTCTGCACCACAACCCTCCTCCTCCTCCGCATCACTACCCTCCTCCTTTCCACCACTACCCTCCTCCTCCTCCTCTGCACCACTACCCTCCTCTTCTTCTGCACCACTACCCTCCTCCTCCTCCTCCTCCTTTCCACCCCTACCCTCCTCCTCCTCCTCTGCACCACTACCCTCCTCTTCTTCTGCACCACTACCCTCCTCCTCCTTTGCACCACTACCCTCCTCCTCCTCTGCATCACTACCCTCCACCTCCTCCTCCTCTGCACCACTACCCTCCTCCTCTGCATCACTACCCTCCTCCTCTGCACCACTTCCCTCCTCCTCTGCATCACTACCCACCTCCTCTGCACCACTACCCTCCTCCTCTGCACCACTACCCTCCTTCTCCTCCTCTGCACCACTACCCTCCTCCTGGTTGATGGGGTTCTGGGAGTTCTTCTACTCCCCAAGCACGGCCCGAGGCCAGGCTTGACTTGTGAGAGTTTGGTCCACTAGGCTGTTGCTTGGAGCGGCCCGCAGGCCCACATACCCACCACAGCCCGGTTGGTCCGGCACTCCTTGGAGGAATAAATCTAGTTTCCTCTTGAAGATGTCCACGGTTGTTCCGGCAATATTTCTTATGCTTGTTGGGAGGACGTTGAACAACCGCGTACCCCTGATGTTTATACAGTGTTCTCTGATTGTGCCTATGGCACCTCTGCTCTTCACTGGTTCTATTCTGCATTTTCTTCCATATCGTTCACTCCAGTACGTTGTTATTTTACTGTGTAGATTTGGTACTTGGCCCTCCAGTATCTTCCAGGTGTATATTATTTGATATCTCTCTCGTCTTCTTTCTAGTGAGTACATTTGGAGAGCTTTGAGACGATCCCAATAATTTAGGTGCTTTATTGCGTCTGTGCGTGCCGTATATGTTCTCTGTATTCCCTCTATTTCAGCAATCTCTCCTGCTCTGAAGGGGGAAGTGAGTACTGAGCAGTACTCAAGACGGGACAACACAAGTGACTTGAAGAGTACAACCATTGTGATAGGATCCCTGGATTTGAAAGTTCTCGTAATCCATCCTATCATTTTTCTGGCTGTCGCAATATTTGCTTGGTTATGCTCCTTAAACGTTAGGTCGTTAGTCATTATTATTCCCAAATCCTTTACATGCTGTTTTCCTACTATGGGTACATTTGATTATGTTTTGTACTCTGTATTATGTTTAAGGTCCTCATTTTTACCGTACTTGAGTACCTGGAATTTATCACTGTTAAACATCATGTTATTTTCTGATGTCCACTCGAAAACTTTATTAATATCAGCTTGAAGTTTTTCAATGTCTTCAGACGAGGTAATTTTCATACTGATTTTTGTGTCGTCTGCAAAGGATGATGAAGCTGTGACTTTTTCTATATCTGATATGAGAATAAGGAAAAGCAGCGGTGCAAGGACTGTACCCTGAGGTACACAGCTTTTAACTGCACATGGACTAGATTTTATATGGTTGACCGTTACTCGCTGAGTCCTGTTTGACAGAAAACTATCCAGCGTCCTACTTTACCGGTTATTCCCATTGACTTCATTTTGTGTGCTATCACGCCATGGTCACATTTATCGAAAGCCTTTGCGAAGTTCGTGTATATCACATCAGCATTCTGTTTTTCTTCTAATGCCTCAGTGACTTTGTCGTAGTGCTCAAGTAGCTGTGAGAGGCACGATCTTCCCGCTCGAAATCCATGTTGGCCTGGGTTGTGAAGGTCATTGGTCTCCATGAAATTGGTGACCTGACTCCTAATCACTCTCTCAAATACTTTTATGATGTGCGATGTTAGTGCAACTGGTCTATAATTTTTTGCCAATGCTTTGCTCCCTCCCTTGTGTAGAGGATCTATGTCTGCTACTTTAAGTGCATCTGGTATCTCCC
This sequence comes from Procambarus clarkii, assembly GCF_040958095.1. Taxonomy (NCBI): domain Eukaryota; kingdom Metazoa; phylum Arthropoda; class Malacostraca; order Decapoda; family Cambaridae; genus Procambarus; species Procambarus clarkii. Next base: position 37,773,059 of record NC_091160.1, on the reverse strand, counting down.
CCGTGTCCAAGCTCTTCCTCCACACTATACTGAGTGCCTGTGCTACCGGCACTTTGCATTTCTTAATAAATATTGAATTCCATGAGTCTGGACCTGGGGCCGAGTGCATGGGCATGTTTTTAATTTCTCTTTCAAAATTTAGTGCGCTCGTGTTAATATCAGTTATATTTACAGGGGTTTGAATATCCCGCATAAAGAAATTGTTTGGATCTTCCACTTTCATGTTGTTTATTGGAGTGCTAAACATGTCCTCATACTGCTTTTTTAGGATTTCACTAATTTCTTTGTCATCCTCCGTGTATGAACCTTCACTTGCACGAATAGGTCCAATACTGGCAGTGGTTTTTGCTTTTGATTTCGCATATGAGAAGAAATATTTTGGATTTTTCTTTATTTCCTGAATTTCTTTCTGTTCTAACTGTCTTTCTTCAGTTTCATATGAGTGTTTCAATTTCCGCTCGATTTCTTCAATCTCCCTATTTAAATTATTCCTTCTTTGACGGGAAATTCGTGTCTGCATAAGCAGTTCCGTTATTTTTGTTTTGCGTTTATAGTGTCGTCTGCGTTCTCTTTCTACGTTGGATCTCTTTCTAGCTTTCCTGAAAGGAACATGTTTTAGACAGACTTGATACGCTTCCGAAGTCAGTTTTTCTATTCCTTCTGTAGGACTTGTATTACTTAGAACAGTTTCCCATGGAATGTTTGTAAGTTCCCTGTTTATTATCTCCCAGTCTATCCTTTTATTATTAAAATTGAATTTACTGAATAGCCCCTCTCGCTTTATCAACATTTTAGGTCTATTCTGAGTATTGATGGTCGTTTGCACTTCAATGAGCTTGTGATCTGAGTATGTGGTATCTGATATCGTAATGTCTCTGATAATGTCTTCATTGTTCGTAAAGACCAGATCTAGAATATTTTCATTTCTCGTTGGCTCTGATATCTGCTGATCGAGTGAAAATTTGTCACAGAATCTAAGTAGTTCTCTAATCTGTAGTTAGTTAGGTCCCGATAGATTTCCTGGTATAATATTATTGTTTGCTATTTTCCACCTGCGACTAGGCAAGTTGAAGTCACCTAGGAAGAAAATATCAGGTATCGGGTTCTCCATATTATGAAGGCTATTCTCTATTTTGTTTATCTTTTCTGTGAATTCCTCAGCCGTTGCATCTGGCGGTTTGTATATTAGAATAATTACTAAATTTATTTTCTCTATTTTTAATCCCAGTACCTCTACCACCTCATTTGTAACGTTTAGGAGCTCCGAGCATACAAGGTCTTCTCTAATATACAGACCCACTCCTCCATGTGACCTAATTTTCCTATCACACCTGTATAGGTTATATCCTGGAATCCAGATCTCACTGTCCAACAATTCCCCTGCATGGGTTTCTGTGAAAGCTCCAAATACTGCTTTTGACTCCGTGAGGAGACCATTTATGAACTGTACTTTGTTGTTCCTCCTCTGCACCACTACCCTCCTCCTCCTCCTCTGCACCACTACCCTCCTCCTCTGCATCACTACCCTCCTCCTCTGCACCACTACCCTCCTCCTCCTGTGCACCACTATCCTCCTTCTCCTGTGCACCACTACCCTCCTCCTCTGCACCACTACTCTCCTCCTCCTCTGCATCACTTCCCTCCTCCTCTGCACCAATACCCTCCTCTTCCCCACTACTCTCCTCCTCTGCACCACTACCCTTCTCCTCTGCATCACTACCCTCCTCCTCTGCACCATTACCCTCCTCCTGTGCATCACTACCCTCCTCCTCTGCACCACTACCCTCCTCCTCTGCACCACTACCCTCCTCCTCCTCTGCACCACTACCCTTCTCCTCTGCATCACTACCTCCTCCTTCTCTGCACCACTACCCTCCTCCTCTGCACCAATACCCTCCTCCTCCACTACCCTCCTCCACCTCTGCACCACTATCCACCTCCTCCTCCTCTGCATCACTACCCTCCTCCTCTGCACCAATACCCTCCTCCTCCTCCTCCTCTGCATCACTACCCTCCTCCTCCTCTGCACCACTACCCTCCTCCTCCTCTGCACCACTTGCACCACTACCCTCCTCCTCTGCACCAATACCCTCCTCCTCCTCCTTTGCACCTGTGGGATATCTGGGGCTTGACTCGTATATTCAATTATTTACTTATTTGATTTAATAAATCGAAGGACCACCCACTTTTGAGAAAAGAGGGAAAACTAATAAAAGTGATCATTAGAATAACACTAGAGAACCAGTGTCTATGGATAATTATTAAAAGGATAATCACTTGAAATAATGAATGGACTGTATGATTAATTAATTAAAGTCAGAGCCTCAAAGACCTACATTTGGAGGGGGGGGGGGTATTTCTAGAAATTCATATACATCTAGGAACTAGTGTGGTTCGCCACCAGTTCATTGCTGAGTAAATGATATTATAAATCTAAACTACTATAGATTCAAATATGAGAACTCAAATTGTAAATAATAATGATTATAAATTACTGAGCAACAGTCAGAGCAAACACATGAATTACCAATCATCATTTCTGGTAATAATCTATTCAAGGCAAAGATTCTACAAGAATTATATAAGAATCAAATCATGTAAATTAAATTTGTACGAAAAAGGTCTTAGCTTTAAGACGATTTCTATAACATCGTTTCATCATTCGTCCTCGTGTTCACAGGATCTCCACAAGGAAAGAACTAGAGGTGAATAACACGAATGAAGAGAAACAACTTGATGACTCCTCGCATACACGCTGAAATCAGAGAAAATTAAGTAGCATTTGAATAGGCTACGTTTTAATTTCAATATTCATGAAAACGGAGGAAATTGCCGAACTTGTACTAACGTGGTATATTGGGTCTCCTCACTATATAACGACAGCCTACTCACAAATATACAATCTTGGATGATGCATCAAACGAGAAACCTATACTTATCATGAGCGTATTGAATACTGAGGTCTGCCGGTGTCGCGTCAGCTAGTCCCTGACGCTCACTGCTGTGTACGTGTAATTACGGGTCTTGGCTTCAATTGTTGACACGTTATTAACTGGCTGGGCACTATAGAACACGTGGATGAGTAATTATTAACTGTTGACCGAGTATCAGCGTAATTCTTGCCAATAAACTCCCCAGTCACTACCACGTGTCTCGCCACTCTTCACGCCGGGGATCCCTTCTCTCGCACAATGGCGTCGCCGCCTCCCCCAACCCGTCTCTCACATTCACCATAGAAATTATTAATCACGAATAATTCTTTTCCGCGCTATTATGGATGTAATACGTTAATGAGAACAGAGTTGCAATTATAGGGATTTAAATATTATCATATTCTCGTTTTATGGTGTTAAACGAGAAATGGAGAAGATTTTATTTTTCTCCATGACATTCGTAGGTAACAGAAAGAACTGTTACTACAGAACAATTTAGTTAATAACTCTCGCTTTAAGATTATTGGGAGTGATATTATCCGTAAGTAATTATTACACGGAATACTGATGATTTTAGAGAACCACATTCAATTCTCTAACCCACTGATAATAAATGTGTCTAACTAGACATTATCTGACGCAATGTTGCTACTCGATTTCATGAGAATTCTAGCATTAATACGCTGATGCAATGGTTAGTTTATGTTGACACTACCGTAAGTAAAATTAGTAACTACTGCAGTTAGTATATATTGATAATGATTTATTATAATACAATAGTAGTTTATTAGTGTTGGAAATTTCCAACAGCATTACTTACACCACTACCCTCCTCCTCCGCACTCCTACCCTCCTCCTCTTCTGCACCACTACCCTCCTCCTCTGTACCACTACCCTCCTCTTCTGCATCACTACCCTCCTCCTCCTCCGCACCACTACCCTCCTCCTCCTCTGTACCACTACCCTCCTCCTCTGCAACACTACCCTTCTCCTCTGCATCACTACCCTCCTCCTCTGCAGCACTACCCTCCTCCTCCTCTGCACCACTACCCTCCTCCTCCTCTGCGCCACTACCCTCCTCCTCCTCTGCACCACTACCCTCCTCCTCTGTACCACTACCCACCTTCTCTGCATCACTACCCACCTCCTTTGCACTACTACCCTCCTCCTCTTCCTTTGCACCACTACCCTCCTCCTCCTCTGCACCACTACCCTCCTCCTCCTCTGCACCACTACTCTCCTCCTCCTCTGCACCACTACCCTCCTCCTCTGCATCACTACTCTCCTCCTCTACACCACTACCCTCCTCCTCTGCATCACTACCCACCTCCTCTGCACCACTACCCTCCTCTTCCTAAGCACCACTACTCTCCTCCTCCTCTGCACCACTACCCTCCTCCTCTGCATCACTACCCTCCTCCTCTGCACCACTACCCTCTTCTTCTGCATCACTACCCTCCTCCTCTGAACCACTACCCTCCTCCTCCTCTGCATCACTACCCTCTTCCTCCTCTGCATCACCACTCTCCTCCTCCTCTGCAACACTACTCCCCTCCTCCTCTACACTACTACCCTTCTCGTCTGCACCACTACCCTCATCCTCCTCTGCACCTCTACCCTCCTCCTCTGCACCACTACCCTCTTCCTCCTCCTCTGCACCACTACCCTTATCCTCCTCTGCACCACTACTTTCCTCCTCCTCTGCACCACTACCTTCCTCCTCTGCAACACTACCTTCCTCCTCTGCATCACTACCCTCCTCCTCCTCCGCACCACTACCCTCCTCCTCCTCTGTACCACTACCCTCCTCCTCTGCAACACTACCCTTCTCCTCTGCATCACTACCCTCCTCCTCTGCAGCACTACCCTCCTCCACCTCTGCAGCACTACCCTCCTCCTCCTCTGCACCACTACCCTTCTCCTCCTCTGCAACACTACCCTCCTCCTCCTCCTTCTCTGGACCACTACCTTCCTCCTCCTCTGCAGCACTACCCTCCTCCTCCTCCTCCTTAAGAGATGGGTATGAGTAGTAGCCAGGTGTGGGCTTCAGTGTTCCCTTTCATCTGCAGCTGTAGGTGGGGAGAGTTGCCAGGTGTGGGCTTCAATGTTCTCTCTCATCTACAGATGTGGAAAGGGAGAGTTGCCAGGTGTGGGCTTCAGTGTTCCCTCTCATCTGCAGGTGTTGGTGTGGAGAGTTGCCAGGTGTGGGCTTCAATGTTCCATATCATTTGCAGGTGTAGGTGGGGAGAATAGCCAGGTGTGGGCTTCAATGTTCCCTCTCATCTACAGGTGTGGGAGGGGAGAGACTCCTTCGAGGACTTCACCGGAGGGACGTCACTGGCCGTGACCTTGCGATTGGGATCCGGGACAGTGAGGAGAACAAGAAGTACCTCCAAGAGCTCAGTGCGTCGCTTAACAATTTTAATAATGTTTATATTTCGTAGATTGTTGAGACCTCCCTCACGAGACCAATGATGTACAAGGACACATCTACGAGGAACTGGTTGTTGAGACCAGCCTCACGAGACCAATAATGTACAAGGACACATCTACGAGGAGCTGGTTGTTGAGACCAGCCTCACGAGACCAATAATGTACAAGGACACATCTACGAGGAGCTGGTTGTTGAGACCTGCCTCACGAGACCAATAATGTACAAGGACACATCTACGAGGAGCTGGTTGTTGAGACCAGCCTCACGCGACCAATAATGTACAAGGACACATCTACGAGGAGCTGGTTGTTGAGACCTGCCTCACGAGACCAATAATGTACAAGGACACATCTACGAGGAGCTGGTTGTTGAGACCTGCCTCACGAGACCAATAATGTACAAGGACACATCTACGAGGAGCTGGTTGTTCAGACCAACCTCACGAGACCAATAATGTACAAGGACACATCTACGAGGAGCTGGTTGTTGAGACCTGCCTCACGAGACCAATAATGTACAAGGACACATCTACGAGGAGATGGTTGTTGAGACCTGCCTCACGAGACCAATAATGTACAAGGACACATCTACGAGGAGCTGGTTGTTGAGACCTGCCTCACGAGACCCATAATGTACAAGGACACATATACGAGGAGCTGGTTGTTGAGACCAGCCTCACGAGACCAATAATGTACAAGGACACATCTACGAGGAGCTGGTTGTTTAGACCTGCCTCACGAGACCAATAGACACATGTTGACAAGGACACATCTAGGAGTACCTCGCTGGAACTGTTACCACGGGCGGCCTTGTTTTATTTGTTTATTTTGTTTTTGTTTTTAAGTTATCACGCATGCTGACGGTATGGAGGTTTTATTGTATGCTGAAGGTATGAATAAGTTTTGATATCCTGGAGGTGTGAATGAGTTTTAGTATTTTGGTGGTATGAATGAGTTTTGGAATGCACATTGCATGAGTAACTTTTGGTATGTAATTTATATATTAGCATTTTCTACAATTTATTGTCAATCTGACTTTCTCTTAATTGTTTATTGCATTACTATTATTAGTTTTGGCTGCTTATTTCTTTAGGAATCTTTGCTATTGTAACAATATTAGTATTTTAGGCATTAATAAGAATTGTTGTCTGACTTTTAGTTTGTCTTAACCTTATTATCCTCAAGATCAAGCAGAAGCATATATACACCTTTGTTATTGTAAGTTGCTTAATGTACAACTAAATACAATAAGTTTCCTACTGTAACTTACTATAATGCATTAAGCAGCTTACTCTATATGAACGTTAATATTATCTGTATCCTATCGTATATTTCCTCTAATACAGTTGCTAGCCTTCTGTGCGCTTACTTTATTACAGTAAGTACCTTCCTCTACAAGTACTTTAATACAGTAAGCAGCTTACTGTTCAAGTTGATTAATACAGCAAATATTCGTCTGTACACTTATATGTACAATTTCTTTAGTAAAGAGACTACCATATATACACCACCTTTGATACTGTACATAGCCTATATCCGTTCCCTGTAATACAGTAAGTAACCTATTGTACACTTTTTCTTAATTTTAAGTAGCTTATTGTATATTTTCTATAGTAGAGTACTGCAAGTACTTAAATTAAATACATGCATTATCTGAAATAAAGCTACATTTTAGTTTAAACAATTTAAACACTTTTATTTTCACTCATTCTCTGAGGCCTATTGTTTGGAGGTATTACGTTGCTAGTGGTATATGATATGACTTTTTCAACAGAAACAGAGTAAGACAAATCCGAGTGGTAAACGTTGCCAATGGTCCTCAGGACTCTGGCCTGAGACCTGTCTTGTTTACCGTATATATAAACCATGTAGATACAACACTCAAGTGCAACATTACCATAGTTGTCAATGGTCCTCAGGACTCTGGCCTGAGACCTGTCTTATTTACCGTATATAAACCATGCACATAAAAAATAATTAAATTTCCTAATAAATTAAGAAAACTTAAAATCTTTACAAGAAGACTTAGGATTTTAAAATTTAACAAAACATTTGCATATGCTGGTCAATACTGTCTATGCTAAGTTTAATATTATTTTGACTTTCCTTTGAATGACTGGAGACCAAAGTCTCATTTTGATCATTTTCTCATTGATGATGACCTAACTGGTTACATCTGAGGGTATAAGACTCAGTGATTGTGACAACCTATCCTGACATTTTCCTGTCATAGTCACTTTCACTATACCTCACTGTACTGTGAGGTATAGTGTTGTTGTTGACAGTGTTGGCAACTGTTGCTACTGACAGTGAGAACAGTAACCAACCTTAAAACATTTAAACTGGGAGAGAGTCACTATTGCTGACCTGGAGAAACTTTGAGTGTCTGTTTAAAAGAAAACTTGATAATATTCATATATCAATTATTGCAACTGTCAACAAAAATCTTCAGTGTAATGTCTATCAAAACAGTTTCAATTACTCTGTTTTGCATTTGTCATCTCAGTACTAGTTAAGGAAGGGGAGAGAGAATCCTTCTAGAAAAAACATATAAAAAAAGTATGCCAGGTGGGAATTGTCACGTTAAATAATTCCAAATTACATCTATTATTGGGATACTCTGTGGCAAGATGCTGGGTGCCCCAGAGATGGCTGGGATACTCTGTGGCAAGATGGTGGGTTTCCCAGAGATGGCTGGAATACCCTATGGCAAGATGCTGGGTGTCCCAGAGATGGCTGGGATACTCTGTGGCAAGATGCTGGGTGTCCCAGAGATAGCTGGAATACCCTATGGCAAGATGCTGGGTGTCCCAGAGATGGCTGGGATACCCTATGGCAAGATGCTGGGTGTCCCAGAGATGGCTGGGATACTCTGTGGCAAGATGCTGGGTGTCCCAGAGATGGCTGGGATACTCTGTGGCAAGATGCTGGGTGTCCCAGAGATGGCTGGAATACCCTATGGCAAGATGCTGGGTGTCCCAGAGATGGCTGGGATACCCTATGGCAAGATGCTGGGTGTCCCAGAGATGGCTGGGATACTCTGTGGCAAGATGCTGGGTGTCCCAGAGATGGCTGGGATACCCTATGGCAAGATGCTGGGTGTCCCAGAGATGGCTGGGATACCCTGTGGCAAGATGCTGGGTGTCCCAGAGATGGCTGGGATACTCTGTGGCAAGATGCTGGGTGTCCCAGAGATGGCTGGGATACCCTATGGCAAGATGCTGGGTGTCCCAGAGATGGCTGGGATACTCTGTGGCAAGATGCTGGGTGCCCCAGAGATGGCTGGGATACCCTGTGGCAAGATGCTGGGTGCCCCAAAGATGGCTGGGATACCCTGTGGCAAGAAGCTGGGTGCCCCAGAGATGGCTGGGATACTCTGTGGCAAGATGCTGGGTGTCCCAGAGATGGCTGGGATACTCTGTGACAAGATGCTGGGTGTCCCAGAGATGACTGGGATACCCTGTGGCAAGATGCTGGGTGCCCCAAAGATGGCTGGGATACTCTGTGGTAAGATGCTGGGTGTCCCAGAGATGGCTGGGTTACTCTGTGGCAAGATGCTGGTGCCCCAGAAATGGCTGGGATACTCTGTGGCAAGATGCTGGGTGCCCCAAAGATGGCTGGGATACCCTGTGGCAAGATGCTGGGTGCCCCAAAGATGGCTGGGATACCCTGTGGCAAGAAGCTGGGTGCCCCAGAGATGGCTGGGATACTCTGTGGCAAGATGCTGGGTGTCCCAGAGATGGCTGGGATACTCTGTGACAAGATGCTGGGTGTCCCAGAGATGACTGGGATACCCTGTGGCAAGATGCTGGGTGCCCCAAAGATGGCTGGGATACTCTGTGGTAAGATGCTGGGTGTCCCAGAGATGGCTGGGTTACTCTGTGGCAAGATGCTGGTGCCCCAGAAATGGCTGGGATACTCTGTGGCAAGATGCTGGGTGCCCCAAAGATGGCTGGGATACTCTGTGGCAAGATGCTGGGTGTCCCAGAGATGGCTGGGATACCCTGTGGCAAGATGCTGGGTGCCCCAGAGATGGCTGGGATACACTGTGGCAAGATGCTGGGTGTCCCAGAGATGGCTAGGATACCCTGTGGCAAGATTCTGGGTGTCCCAGAGATGGCTGCCTGTCCCAGACCAGACTAAGAACTAGTGCTCTAACCATCATATTATCAACAGGATTTAAGACAAAGCAAATGTTTAACAATCAAAGGATTTCTGATTGCGTTAAAAGACAAAACGGTTTATGAATTTCGTGATGAAATTATAAAAATATGAGAGTAAGGAACGTCGTTGAAGATTCATCTGGGCTGTATTACATGTAATACTTTCAGAGATAAGTATTCTACATTATACAGCAGCGCTGTATACAGGACACGAGACTGAACCTGACCTTACAGCAAAATGATGTCCAAATAAACCCATCCTCATCCTTCCCCCCTCCATCTCCTCCTCATTCTCTCCCTGCCTGTACAACAACACTCTACACACACACTCACACAATATACAATGCCCAACCTACTAATCATAGAATTAAGATGTGAATAAGGCTGTCTGTCTAAACTCTTTCTCCCTCTTGATTTTCGCCATTCCAAACGATCATTCCCGAGCGGTAGCCAAAACTGGGATCTTGAAATTCTCGCGATGGTTTGATCGGGCAATTAAAAACCTTGTAGCAGGCTTAGGCTGTCGATAGGTTCAATTACCAACTGTTCAAGTAGCTCTAGTTGCCTAACAACCAGAAGTTAGCAGCCTCGGCCGAACTAACACCCATCAGCCACTTAGTCTACCAAGACACAACACAAACATCCTCCTTAGTATAGATTAGACTAGGCTTCCTGGCCCAACAAGGTCATGGCGACCAAAGTCAGCTTCACTGACGAATCTGGCCAGATTCGTTCTCCAGCCCAACTACTTGAAGTAATTCATGAGATCACCCAGATTACCTACAAAAAATGTGTTCAAAATAACAACTGGAGCCATCTTGTTGGTACACAATGCAGACCTTCCAGAACTCCTTTCGACCGACAGTCTGAACAAACTATTGGAGAAGGGGATCACAGTCTACCCCCTGGCCAACTTCCAAGCCAAACGCACTATCTTTGTACATAGGATCCATGGCATCATCATGGATCACTCAGTTGACGAGATATCTGCAGAAATCTGGAGAAAAAACAGGGATATTAAAATAATTCAGGCCCACTGGTTCACAACTCAGTCCCACGACAACCAAGTACTGAAGCTAACTCTGGCTTCACCGAAGCAAGCAGCACAAGTCTGCAACCTTGGCTTTTCTGCATTTGGCATCAAGTCTGGCCCTGACCAAATCACCTTACAGAGGTTTCACAATCTCAAACAATGCTTCAAATACTTCCAGTATGACCACTATTCCAGTGCATGCAACATTGAAATCCCCAAGTGCAGCAGGTGTGCAGGGGAACACAACTACAGGGAATGCACAAGCCCAACACCCAAGTGTGCACAATGCAATGGTGCACACACATTGCAATCTCTCATTTGTGTCCCCATAAACAGGATGCAATCAATCAAGCACAAGAAACGGTGACAATAGCCCGTCAACAAGCAGCAATTACCATTCCTGCCCCTCCTCCACCAGTACACGCCTGGGGTAACCCCAACCAACAAGAGGCACAATGGCCTGTCCCCTGTCCACATGTCCAAGGACTCGCTGGCCTACCTATCTCCTAACAACACAACAGCCACCGGCCGGGCCCATGCACAACCCAACAACCCCAACCCAAGTACTCTCCACCCCCAGGCCTCATCCAACGCTCAAGAGACACCAAACTCCCAGAATCAACCCGGCCCCTCCACCCCGACAAACTAGCAAACACCCAGGTCCACCATTCCTACAGTAGTCCCAGACAGGATTGTACTCAAATCCTTCACAAGCACCCTTGCCAAAAGAAACCCTAGACGCAATCAGCGTCTCACACACCACAGTTTCACACACCGCAGTTCCACACACCACTGTTCTAAAAGGCTCAGGGCCAACTCTAGCAGCCGAAGGTCATCCTCTGAGGACAGGATAAGGGCAAGCAACCCCCCTAATACTCCATCTGTGAGTGACTCTAGCACTACAAACGTGGACATCGAGAACAGTAGCGTCAACAAAGACCCCTCAATTGTACAGCAACGTGTGGAAAACCTCATCCATCCCCCTGCCGGAACCAGGAACATGATCCCTGGTCCAAAAGACCTATCCTCCACCTACACACACATCAGAAGCCAAACCGAAGTTAACAACACTGACACTCGAGCCGAACAAACACATACGACTCACAACCAACAATGGGGATCACCATTCTTCAAGTGAATATCAGACTCTACTTCAACAACAGATACCTCCTCACCCTGGAGGTAGCCAGACTTAACCCAGATATTATCTTACTCAATGAAACAGCGGCTAGACAGGACCAGCACATCTCTCTTTGGGGATATTCTACTATGGAGGTCAACAGGGGGATGCACAGCGGGGTGGCAATCCTAATAAAGAGAAGGCTTTCCTACCGCCCCATCCTCATAGAAGATGACCACTTCCTTGCAATAGAATTCACCACCTCACACGGCCCCCTAATCGTCTGCACCGCATACCTACCCCCAGGACTCACTTACTTCCCCTCTATCCCACTCAACAGGCTGCTCGACAGGACACTCCCAACTATAATTGCAGGAGACCTGCAAAGACCACCACCACCAGGCCCTATTCAACGCTCCTACCAGAGCAGACCTAAAGGGCAGACAGCTCCTCAGTTTAATGCAAAACAGAGACCTCTCCATCGAAAGCCCACACTTCAAGACATTATTTGCTGGCAATGTGAGTGGCACCCCTGACATATTACTGACCAACAGAGACTGTGACCTGTTCCACTGCAGAGTGACCCGAGGCAAGAATGTGGGATCGGATCACATCCCTGTGGTCACCATCCTCTAAGCTATCCCCTTCTGGTTTGTGACACCTCCCAGGCCCAGACTGGAAACCATGCGAGTCAGGGATTATGACAACTTCCTCACTGACGACCCCATCATCGAGTTTGACAACCTACCCACCCAAACAATAGACCAAGCAGTAATCACCATCCACAACCACATCTAGCTTGCAACTGAGGCCACCTGTGAAAGATCGACCACCAATATAAACCGACCCAAGAAATCAGAGGTAAAATGAATGAGTACCAACGAGCCTGTCAAAGCCACTACCAAACTGGCCAGCCACCAGTGTTGTCCCTACAAACACTCAGAAGGGAAACCATAGACCTAATGCTAACTCCTAAGAGCCACATATGGGGAACCCTTGTGAGACAGGCCAACCAGTACAAAAAGGAGCCAGTAGCCTTCTGGCGTAAGATCAGACAGCTCTTAGGATCGGCTAACCCCAGCCTCACCTGCCTCATACACACATTCCTGGATGAAGATTACGGGGAACAACAGGAAAAATTAGAAGACGCACAAGAACAGGCTGACCTCATCAGTGCAGTATGGAAAAAAAGACACTCACGGCTTCAAACAGCAGAGCCTTCAACAACATTCACTTCATCCGTGTCAACCAATGGACAACAGAAAACGCCGCCTTCCTTCTCAGTACCCTCTTGATAGACCTGACAACCCTCCAAGACGACCACCCACTAACAAGACCCATAACTATGGTAGAGATGAGAGGAGTCATTAAAAACATCAAAGATAAGGCCCCAGGACCATCGGGGGATCAAAGCAAAGCAGATCAAATTCCTACCAGGCAATTTTCTGCAATCCCTAGTCAACCTATTCAATGCCATGCTGGCTTCTGGTCACATTCCCTTAGCTTTCAAATCGGCCAAGATGATATTCATTCCCAAACCCAAGAAAGACCCCCACCAGCCTGGCAACTACCGCCCAATCTCCCTTAGACACAATAGGGAAGTGCTTTGAAAAAATCATGTCCAACCGTCTCAACTTCTATATGGATTACAACAACCTCTTCACAGAAAAACAGTTTGGCTTTCGAGCACAAAGATCAATCCAGCACGCAATAAACATCATCTACGATGCTGTGAGATCAATTCGCCAGCAAAAACAGGTAGCCCTGATTGCGACGCAGGACGTCCACAAGGCCTTCGACAGCCTATGGCACGATGGTCTGGTGTACAAATTAGCAGAATTACCAGCCCAAAACTGGACCCTCCTCAGGCTGATCAGAAACTTTCTAGAAAACAGACAAGTTACTCCCAGCTTCAAGGCGAAAGCTGCATCAGTTTTCACCCCAACAGCTGGAGTCCCCATGGGTCGTGCCTGAGCCCTGTCCTCTTCAACATTTTTGTAAATGACCTGCCCCAACCGGAGTACAGGGACACCATTATCGTCCAATTTGCGGACGACGAAACACACGTAATAACATCTAACCCAAGTAGCCAAGCAGCCAAACATGCAACTGTAACCCGTAAGGCGAATGTAGAACTAGCCAGGACTGCTAACTGGGAAAGAAAATGGAGGATCACTACTAACCCAGAAAAGATCCAAATAAGCACTGTCGGATGTATGGCCTTCTCAATTGAAAACGAGGGGGGAAATAAGGATCAGGGGTGAACCTATAGCCATCTCAAACTCCAACACAGTGCTCGGATACAACTTCAACAGGCTACTCAACTCTACCCAGTACGTCTCCCAGAAGACAGCGATGGCTAGGGGTTCCCTGTTGAGGCTCTTCTGCTTTGGGCAAGCTCCATCCCACATCTAGCTCCACCTGTACTGAATGATAATAAGGCCTAGCCTGGAGTACCCTTACGTCCACCTGAACCTTACCAACAAATCCAACATGCTGAAGATCCAACGGGTACAAAATAAAGCACTTCGGTTTGCAGAGGGCCTGTCACTGATGAATATGGTAAGAACTGACCAACTCCATGAGACACTCAACATGATGCCAAGGAACATCAGGCTCAGCTACCTAGCTAGAAGTCAGCTGTACCGCATGAAGCACATGTACGTCCCAGACCCCGAAGATCCCTACGAAGCAATAAACACCACCAGTGACTACGAGATCCATGAACCACCACACAGGACCAGAAGAATAACTTTCTAACAAAAAGTGATCAGACACGTCCATGATCAGGCCTTCCCTAGTCCTCAAATACTAAGTGGCCTACCAGACGACCCCGATGAGTAGCCCATCCCGGACCCGATCTATACTTAATAAAGAATTAAAAAAAATGAAATAAATAAAATAAAAAAAAAAAAAACTTTTTTGTGCTACCAGAAGAGTAACTACCGTGATGTTGCTAAGATTAAACTCTTGCAGCCAACTCCACCTAGGGCTTCCAGACACCAGCTAGGACACAAACACTAGCCACCCAGCCAAAGTACAGGCAACCCAACACACCACAAACCCAAACAAACGACAATCACATGTCAACCCATGGTGGACAGGCTACCGAACTTTCTAACCTCCTCTCTCTCAACACCCGCATCCTCTTCCGGAATTTCACCTGCCCATACCCTCTACCTTCCCCAACCTTTCCAAACCCTTTGGACATCAAAGAAAAGAAAGAAAAGAGCCCACTTAGTTCAGGAATGATTTTTCTTGCCCGGTGTTGAACTTTTCCTTAAGCAGATGTACCTTTCTGAAGCTGAGGTCTCCATGCTTCGATACAATAATACAAGGACAAGAGATTCATACTGTTGAAAAAAAAATAGCTACTCTATTTTCAATTAAATCAAAGTTACGTCTGACTATTCCTCGGATATGGTTGGCTTCTTTTACTGCAGCTTCCACTTGTTGAGCAACTTTTGATTTGATTTGTGGATCCTGACTCCAAGGTCCTTCTTCATCAACCTCCTGCAAGGTAATATTTTTTATTTGATAGTTGTGATGTGCAATGTTATGCCCCACATGCAAGGTCTTTGTATTTTTCGAAGTTAAAGAGCATCTGCAAAACGTCCGACACTTGTGGAGTTCATGTAGATCGCTTTGTAAGGCCTCAATATTATGTTCACTCCATACTTTACCATAAATCTTAGCGTCATCTTCAATTTTGATGATATGGTTTGTGATTTTCTATTCTATGGCATTGATGTATATGACAAAAAGGGTTAGCCCCAAAATGGAACCTTGCAGTACTCCACTCACCACATTTCTCCAGTCAGAGATATTTCCGTTTAGGACGACACTTTGCTTTCCTTGTTTTAATCATTGTTTGATCCATTCTAGTATTCTACCATATATTCCATGTGTTTGTACTTTCCATGTCAGTCTTTCATGTGGTACATTATCAAAAGCTTTTGCAAAGTTTAAGTATACTTCATGTACTGGAAGTCCTTGTCTAAATAGTTGGTTGCCATTTCCAAAACCTGGAGCAGTTTGTAAGGCATGATTTATTTTTGAGAAGGCCATTGTTGTGACCCAAAGTGAAGGAGTGAATAAATTCGAAAATCTCTCTCAGAGTATGGGACAAGGGAAGTGTGTATAAATGTGTGTGTGTGTGTGTGTGTGTGTGTGTGTGTGTGTGTGTGTGTGTGTGTGTGTGTGTGTGTGTGTGTGTGTGTGTGTGTGTGTGTGTGTGTGTGTGTGTGTGTGTGTGTGTGTGTGTGTGTGTGTGTGTGTGTGTGTGTGTGTGGAAGCAAGCTAGCGAAGACATCTGGGACGTCAGAATGTCGGTACCGTCTAAGAATCATCCGCCAATTATGGCTGCAATAAGGAAGGCGGTACTTCAAGGACACAGTGTGGCCGGAAATGCACAAGGGCTGGTTGTGTGGAGGGCCAGAGGACATATGTGACAGATGTGGATTTGGGAGTAGACATTTGGCTGGAGCAAGTGACAGAAGGTAGTTCTATCCTGCACGTCAGACTGGGCGGTGATCCAATGGAAGCCGAGGGTACATCAACAGAGTACCTGTCGACAACTGAGGACATCAGTTGGTCGGCATGTCCCAGTCTGGTTGCCTCCACACCTCAGTGTAGCAGTGTAGACCTCTTTGTGGTTTACGTGAGTATGCATCTTAAGTAGCATATTATGATGCTACTGATGTAAGCATCATACTGATGAGATGATGTTAGGTGGTGGGTGCTAGAGCTCCTAGTTAGAGGTCTGATTTCCCGGGTGTTAAGGGCGCGACACAAGTGTTAAGTGGCAGACTAAAGCATAACTAACGAACCTACGACACTGCAATGAAATATCATCCGAAGTCAACCTGCTCTCGCACAAGACAGCACATATATGACTTATTGCTTATAGTCACTATTTCGCTTGTAAATAAATACATATGTGATATATTCCAAGCCATATTTTTTTTCAAGGCACTAACTTTTTTCTCAGTTTTATTAAACAATAGAGATTTTATAAAAAAATTGACTATATCCGAGGTTACTTTACAATTTATTTAAATATTTTAGTTTTGTTTTATTATTTTTATAAAACTGTAATATCAGTACAGGTATAGATTCAGTACTAATTGTATATCTTAACATACTAAGAAGGTTAGGTTAGGTTGTGGTTTTATATTTAGCTTTTCAATGTAAACTCATATATTCACAATAAATTAGTATGTCACATATGCACTTATTCATAAGAAATATATTGACTATAAGCAAGTGCGAGAACGGGTTGCAGAAGTGATATATGAGTGGCAGAAAGAGGCCTACGTTTTGGAATTCAAGAGTGGTGCTAACCATAGCTGGCGGCTATCTTGATGTTATCTTGAGATGGTTTCGGGGCTTAGCGTCCCCGCGGCCCGGTCCTAGACCAGGCCACCTTTATGTTATACTCCCCTAGGAAGCAAACTATAGCAGATGTCTAACTCCCAGACACGTATTTACGGCTAGGTAACAGGGGCATCAGGGTGTAAGAAACTCTGCCCATTTGTTTCCGCCTCCACCGGGGATCGAACCCCGTACCTTAAGACTACTAATCCGAAGCACTGTCCACCCAGCTGTTAGGCCCTATTCAGGGGCATTCAAAGAGTTAAAGGAGGAATAGAAGGCTATACTACAGGCTCAAGGCCTTTCCCAGTATTTATAGCTAAGTGGATTAGTGTGCTGGGCAACATGAATATTATCGTGTACTAATATTATTAATCAACAAACAATAAAGAAAATATATATATAAACAGAGAAGTAAGATATATTCTTTTGGGTGAGTATCCTCCCAGAGCGCCAGCTATGTAGCATAGATGGCAGGAAGTTATGATAAATGTGACCAGTGTAATTGTGCTGTGGGGCCCAGGTCCAAACATCCAACCACATGCGAGGGTTGCAAGTTTGTATATGACGGCTTGTGTCTCATGATCTCGGTCCCCTTGTGTGAGACATACACCAACGGTGGCCTTGTGTGAGACATACACCAACGGTCACCTTGTGTGAGACATACACCAACGGTGGCCTTGTGTGAGACATACACCAACGGTCACCTTGTGTGAGACATACACCAACGGTCACCTTGTGTGAGACATACACCAATGGTCACCTTGTGTGAGGCATACACCAACGGTCACCTTGTGTGAGACATACACCAACGGTCACCTTGTGTGAGACACACCAACGGTCACCTTGTGTGAGACATACACCAACGGTGGCCTTGTGTGAGACATACACCAACGGTGGCCTTGTGTGAGACATACACCAACGGTCACCTTGTGTGAGACATACACCAACGGTCACCTTGTGTGAGACATACACCAACGGTCACCTTGTGTGAGACATACACCAACGGTCACCTTGTGTGAGACATACACCAACGGTCACCTTGTGTGAGACATACACCAACGGTCACCTTGTGTGAGACATACACCAACGGGCACCTTGTGTGAGACATACACCAACGGTCACCTTGTGTGAGACATACACCAACGGTCACCTTGTGTGAGACATACACCAACGGTCACCTTGTGTGAGACATACACCAACGGTGGCCTTGTGTGAGACATACACCAACGGTGGCCTTGTGTGAGACATACACAAACGGTCACCTTGTGTGAGACATACACCAACGGTCACCTTGTGTGTGACATACACCAACGGTCACCTTGTGTGAGACATACACCAACGGTCACCTTGTGTGAGACATACACCAACGGTCCCCTTGTGTGAGACATACACCAACGGGCACCTTGTGTGAGACATACACCAACGGTCACCTTGTGTGAGACATACACCAACGGTCACCTTGTGTGAGACATACACCAACGGTCACCTTGTGTGAGACATACACCAACGGTCACCTTGTGTGAGACATACACCAACGGTCACCTTGTGTGAGACATACACCAACGGTCACCTTGTGTGAGACATACACCAACGGTCACCTTGTGTGAGACATACACTAACGAGGACACCAAGGGAAAGTGCCTCCTTCACTTTTACTGCAACACTTAAAACAATAAACTTCTGATACTTGAAAGTAACTTCCATAATAATGCTGAAGCGATTGATAAGAAAGATAATGAAACAGCTGATGAAAATAATGAGGCGGCAAGTTCTGTGAATAAAGAAGAAACTATTGAAGAGATTGTTGAGGAAATACTCAGTGTGAATAGTGACGCAATAATTAAGGTACAGACTGACGGCCACAAGGCATAGCAAGAGTTGCAGGAGGAACACAAGGTTTTGATATAGCAATTTGTAAATCTTAAACAAACATTATAAAATACACACACAGGCTCCCCGCAGGTGCTCATGCAGGTGCTCATGAGAGGGATGCAGGTGCTCATGAGAGAGATGCAGGTGCTCATGAGACGGATGCAGGTGCTCATTAGAGTGATGAAGGTGCTCATGTGAGGGATGCAGGTGCTCATGTGAGGGATACAGGTGCTCATGACAGTGATGCAGGTGCTCATGGGAGGGATGCAGGTGCACATGAGAGGGAAGCAGGTGCTCATAAGAGAGATGCAGGTGCTCATGAGTGATGCAGGTGCTCATGAGAGGGATGCAGGTGCTCATGAAAGGGATGCAGGTGCTCATGATAGTGATGCAGGTGCTCATGAGAGTGATGCAGGTGCTCATGAGAGTGATGCTGGTGCTCATGAGAGTGATGCAGGTGCTCATGAGAGTGATGCTGGTGCTCATGAGAGGGATGCAGGTGCTCATGACAAGGATGCAGGTGCTCATGAGAGTGATGCTGGTGCTCATGGAGTGATGCAGGTGCTCATGAGAGGGATGCAGGTGCTCATGTGAGGGATGCAGGTCTCATGAGAGGGATGCAGGTGCTCATGAGAGGGATGCAGGTGCTCATGTGAGGGATGCTAGTGCTCATGAGAGGGATGCTGGTGTTCACGAGAGTGATGCTGGTGCTCATGAGAGGGATGCAGGTGCTCATGACAAGGATGCAGGTGCTCATGAGAGTGATGCAGGTGCTCATGGAGTGATGCAGGTGCTCATGAGAGGGATGCAGGTGCTCATGAGAGTGATGCAGGTGCTCATGACAAGGATGCAGGTGCTCATGAGTGATGCTGGTGCTCATGAGAGGGATGCAGGTGCTCATGACAAGGATGCAGGTGCTCATGAGAGGGATGCAGGTGCTCATGAGAGGGATGCAGGTGCTCATGACAAGGATGCAGGTGCTCATGAGAGTGATGCTGGTGCTCATGAGAGGGATGCAGGTGCTCATGACAAGGATGCAGGTGCTCATGAGAGGGATGCAGGTGCTCATGAGAGGGATGCAGGTGCTCATGACAAGGATGCAGGTGCTCATGAGAGTGATGCTGGTGCTCATGAGAGGGATGCAGGTGCTCATGAGAGTGATACAGGTGCTCATGAGAGGGATGCAGGTGCTCATGACAAGTGTGGGATATCTGGGGCTTGATTCAATTTATTTACTTATTAAATTAATGAAATTAATTACGAAGGACCACCCACTTTTGAGAAAAGAGGGAAACTAATAAAAGTGATCATTAGAAACACAAGGAAGAACCAGTGTCTATGGATAAATATTAGAAAGAATAATCACTTAGATAAATAATGGACTGTATGGTTAATTAACTAAAGTCAGAGCCTCAAACACCTACATTGGGGGGGTATTACTAGAACTTCATATACGTCTAGGAACTAATGTGGTTCGTGCACCAGTTCATTGTTTAATAAAGAATATTGTGACCAAATATTATAGAATCAATAGGCAAGTACCAATAGAAATTATAAAGATTATTAGCATTAGAAAGCAATCATCTAAATAAACACACTTTATCTCCAGTGTACATGACGAGTATTCAATCTGACAATATCATGAACAAGTAGCAATAATTGGAGTAATTAAATGTGTACAAAAAGTCTTAGCTTTAAGACGATTTCTATGACATCATTCACGCCTCGTCCTCGTGATCTCAGGATCTCCACGTAGAAGCCCTTAGAGGTGAATAACACGAATGTAGTTAACGGCTGGTTGACTCCTCACATACGAGCTGTAATTTAAGGGATATTACGTAGCATTGAACTAGGCTACTTAAATCTCAATATTCATGAAATATAAAATAAAGATTAGTGCGGTACTAACGTTGGATTTTTTGTAGTCATTCGATGTAACGACAGACTGCCCACGACATATACAATCTCTAATGATGCATCAAGAAAGAATTATATACTTATCGAAGGGTGCAAAGTATGCTGAAGCCTGCTGGTATCGCGTCTCAGTCTCAAACTTCCACAATGTTGTACACGTGGTTGAGCTTGGCCTGAATATCGACGCGTTATTATTTGACCGAGCACTGCAGATCACGTAGAAGAAGAATTATTCGTTCTGAGTTGAGTACCAGTGTAATTCTTGCTGATAATCCCAACGTCACGTGTCACGACTTTTTGTTGCTCACTCCGCAACACGAGTTCACCACCCACACACACAATGGCGTCTCTCCACCCTCAACCCGCGTCCCCGCATTCACCACAGAAATTATTTATCACGAAAAATATTGTTTCGCGCAATTGTGGTTGAAATACTTTAATAAAGACTGGGTTGTGATTCTAGGGATTTAAACATTATTGTTTTCTCGTCTTAAGGTAGTAAACGAGAAATGGAGAAGTTTTTAGTTTTCTCCATGGCATTCATGCGTTACGGTAAAATTATTACTTGATAACAATTGTAACTAAAAACTCTCGATTTAGAATTATTTGGGAGTTATGTTATCCATAAATAATTATCACATGGAATACCGATGATTTAAGAGAATCACATTCAATTCTCTAACACACTAGCTATAAATGTGTTGTGGGTTGCACAACAACCTTCCACAGTCTCCCAGTCCTCCCCACCATTCCCCCCCCCCTCCCCCGTCCTCTCGTCCTCCCAACCATTCCCCATTCCACCATCCCCTCATCCTCCCCACCCTTCCCCCTTTTCCCTGTCCCTTTGTCCTCCCCACCATCCCCCACTCCAGTGTCCCCACATCCTCCTTACCATTCCCCACTCCACCATCCCCTCGTCCTCCCCACCATCTCCCACTCCCCCGTCCCCTTATCCTCCTTTCCATTCCCCCCTCCCTCATCCTCCCCACAATCCCTCACTCCCCTTTCCTCTTGTCCTCTGCATCATTCTTTATTCCCCTGTCCCTTCGTCCCCAACATTCCCAACTCACCCCGTCCCCTCGTATTCCCCACCATTACCCCCTCCCCTGTCCCCTCGTCCTCCCCACCATCCCCCACTCCCGTTCCCTCATCCTCCCCACCATTCCCCACTCTCTCGTCCGATACAGCTCAATTCCAACGCAATGTCACACAAAATAATTAAATCAAAATTAAAATAAATGGAATTCTATGAAATTTAAATTTGTCAATGCAATTGGAAACATTGAAATGGAATAGTAACATATATAGTATAGCGGGTGTTGCTCTTACGTGCAACAGATGGCGCTGTTTCTTAAAAAAAGAATGGTTTTACCTGTGTCAGGTGTGGCATTTATACTTATACTTACGGAATGAATGGTATGGAAACAACACAGCTCAATTCCAACACAATGTCACAGAAAATAATTAAATCAAAATGAAAATAAATCGAAATCTATGAAAATTCTATTTATCAATGCAGTCGGAAACATTGAAATGGAATCGTAACATATTTAGCATAGCCTCTGTTGTTATTATGAGCAACAGGTGGCGCTCTTAACCAAAAAAAAAAATGCTTTTACCTGTCACAAGTGTGGTATCTATATAGTACGTTTATAAGAACACTCATGTATTCGAATGGAACGTTGTGTCAAAAATTCAAAGCAATCTGGGAAGAACTTTTGGAGATTACAGCGTGTGTTGCTCTTATATGCAACAGATGCGCTGTTTAAAAAAAAAAAAACTTGTTTTTCCCTGTCATAGGTGAAGCATGAATATAGTAGTATACAAAAACGCGCGCCTATTCGAATGCAACTTTGTGTCAAAATTTCAAAGGAATCGATAAAGAGCTTTCGATGATTTCCCTCACATGAAAAACACATGAAAAGCGCAGTTTTTTTAAAAAATTATGTTTTTGTCCCGTCACAGACGTGACATCTATATAGTATGTATATATAAACCCGCTCGGATGCGAAAAGAACGTTGTGTGATAATTTCAAAGCAATCAGTGAAGATGTTGGTGTATGGGGTGGTGGAGGGAGAGGGTAAGCAGTGATGGGATGTTGGTGTATGGGGTGGTGGAGGGTGAGGGTAAGCAGTGATGGGATGTTGGTGTATGGGGTTGTGGAGGGTGAGGGTAAGCAGTGATGGGATGTTGGTGTATGGGGTTGTGGAGGGTGAGGGTAAGCAGTGATGGGATGTTGGTGTATGGGGTGGAGGAGGGAGAGAGTAAGCTGTGATGGGATGTTGGTGTATGGGGTGGAGGAGAGTGAGGGTAAAGAGTGATGGATGTTGGTGTATGGGGTCGTGGAGAGAGGGGAAAAGTAGTGATGGGATGTAGGTAAGGAATATTAAGATGATTTTGAGCTGCACTGGAGTAGGACACAGAGGTATGATGGGTGTGCTGATTGAAAGGAAGTTGATGTGCAGCATTTGTGTTGTTAGTGGGAGATGGATGTTGATGCTGGTTAGATCCAAGTGCTTTCATGGCTTGTTTCCTACGTGGGCATTGTTTGTCTACAGCACTGTGAGGGCCTTGACAATTGGCGCAGTTGAGGGATCTGCAGGGGGACATTTTCACCACAAGTGTCTAGGAGCAGAGCATTTTGAGCAGATTTATTGTAGTGCTTTACATTACGTACTTACCTATTCGTACTTACCTAATTGTGCTTGTGGGGGTTGAGCTTTGGCTCTTTGGTTCCGCCTCTCAACTGTCAATCAACTAATGTACAGGTTCCCGAACCTACTGGGCTCTATCATATCTACACATGAAACTGTGTACGGAGTCAGCCTCCACCACATCACTGTCTAATGCATTCCATTTGTTTATTACTCTGACACTGAAAATATTCTTTCTAACGGCTCTATGGCCCATTTGGGCACTCAATTTCCACGTGTGTCCCTTAGTGCGTGTGCCCCTTGTGGTGAATAGTCTGTCTTTATCTACCCTATCAATTCCTCTGAAAATCTTGTATGTGGTGATCATGTCCCCTCTATCTCTTCTGTCTCCCAGTGACGTAAGGTTTAATTCCCGTAGTCTCTCCTCTTAGCTCATGCCCCTCAGTTCGGGTACTAGTCTGGTGGCACACCTTTGAACCTTTTCCAATTTAGTCTTATGCTTGACTAGATATGGACTCCATGCTGGAGCTGCATACTCCAGGATTGGTCTGACATATGTGGTAAGTGGTGGTCCATATGTAGTACACAACGCACGTGTTTCATGTGCGTTGTGATAGCACTTAAAGCACTGAATGAGGGTGAGTTATTTAGTTGGCTTGAGGGAAGAGGACCAGATGCTGGTGTTCAGAACTTTGATTCCTGTCTGTAACTCGCGCCTGTCTGTTAAGTACCTGCCGGAGGCTGCATGTGCACAACTTGCCAGATTTCACTTTCAATCCAGAAATTTCGTGTCTTCTGTAAGACCATGATTGGTATATGTTTGTTTGTATGTTTATTTGTGTAATTACCCATATGTAGTTAGAGGATAAGAGCTTCAATACTGGTGTCCTGTCTCACCTACTATCTTTCTCATATGATTTTGAAACTGCTGATGATTTAGCAACCGCGCGCGTCTCTAATTTTTTCCGTTTACATTCTACAACTCTGTTCGTAAAAGAGAATTTCGGAAATTTTCCGGTAAAGATGCTTTCTAAACTCGAGTTTAAAGCTTCGTGATCAAGACTTTACAAGTTTTTAAAATTTCTCCTCGTGAACGTGTTCATTCCTATCGAGATTTTGTACATGGTGATCATATCTCCTCTTTTCTTTGTATTAGCGTTTGCACTTTTAACACCTCAAGTTTTTCCTCACCGCTCATATTTTTTTGTTTAGGTTTGAAAGCCATTTAGTAGCGTGTTTTGGTATCTTTTCTGCTGTTGTGCTTTTATATGGTCACCATACAACTGTTATATACTCCACTTTTATATGGTCACCATACAACTGTTATATACTCCACTTTTATATGGTCACCATACAACTGTTATATACTCCACTTTTATATGGTCACCATACAACTGTTATATACTCCACTTTTATATGGTCACCATACAACTGTTATATACTCCACTTTTATATGGTCACCATACAACTGTTATATACTCCACTTTTATATGGACACCATACAACTGTTATATACTCCACTTTTATATGGTCACCATACAACTGTTATATACTCCACTTTTATATGGACACCATACAACTGTTATATACTCCACTTTTATATGGTCACCATACAACTGTTATATACTCCACTTTTATATGGTCACCATACAACTGTTATATACTCCACTTTTATATGGTCACCATACAACTGTTATA
Source organism: Procambarus clarkii (assembly GCF_040958095.1). NCBI lineage: Eukaryota > Metazoa > Arthropoda > Malacostraca > Decapoda > Cambaridae > Procambarus > Procambarus clarkii. The sequence continues at coordinate 37,747,862 of NC_091160.1, read as the reverse complement.
TACTCCACTTTTATATGGACACCATACAACTGTTATATACTCCACTTTTATATGGTCACCATACAACTGTTATATACTCCACTTTTATATGGTCACCATACAACTGTTATATACTCCACTTTTATATGGTCACCATACAACTGTTATATACTCCACTTTTATATGGACACCATACAACTGTTATATACTCCACTTTTATATGGACACCATACAACTGTTATATACTCCACTTTTATATGGACACCATACAACTGTTATATACTCCACTTTTATATGGACACCATACAACTGTTATATACTCCACTTTTATATGGTCACTATACAACTGTTATATACTCCACTTTTATATGGTCACCATACAACTGTTATATACTCCACTTTTATATGGACGCCATACAACTGTTATATACTCCACTTTTATATGGTCACCATACAACTGTTATATACTCCACTTTTATATGGACACCATACAACTGTTATATACTCCACTTTTATATGGTCACCATACAACTGTTATATACTCCACTTTTATATGGTCACCATACAACTGTTATATACTCCACTTTTATATGGACACCATACAACTGTTATATACTCCACTTTTATATGGACACCATACAACTGTTATATACTCCACTTTAATATGGACACCATACAACTGTTATATACTCCACTTTTATATAGTCACCATACAACTGTTATATACTCCACTTTTATATGGACACCATACAACTGTTATATACTCCACTTTTATATGGACACCATACAACTGTTATATACTCCACTTTAATATGGACACCATTCAACTGTTATATACTCCACTTTTATATGGTCACCATACAACTGTTATATACTCCACTTTTATATGGTCACCATACAACTGTTATATACTCCACTTTTATATGGACACCATACAACTGTTATATACTCCACTTTTATATGGACACCATACAACTGTTATATACTCCACTTTTATATGGACACCATACAACTGTTATATACTCCACTTTTATATGGTCACCATACAACTGTTATATACTCCACTTTTATATGGTCACCATACAACTGTTATATACTCCACTTTTATATGGACACCATACAACTGTTATATACTCCACTTTTATATGGACACCATACAACTGTTATATACTCCACTTTTATATGGTCACCATACAACTGTTATATACTCCACTTTTATATGGTCACCATACAACTGTTATATACTCCACTTTTATATGGTCACCATACAACTGGTATATACTCCACTTTTATATGGTCACCATACAACTGTTATATACTCCACTTTTATATGGACACCATACAACTGTTATATACTCCACTTTTATATGGTCACCATACAACTGTTATATACTCCACTTTTATATGGACACCATACAACTGTTATATACTCCACTTTTATATGGTCACCATACAACTGTTATATACTCCACTTTTATATGGTCACCATACAACTGTTATATATTCCACTTTTATATGGTCACCATACAACTGTTATATACTCCACTTTTATATGGACACCATACAACTGTTATATACTCCACTTTTATATGGACACCATACAACTGTTATATACTCCACTTTTATATGGTCACCATACAACTGTTATATACTCCACTTTTATATGGACACCATACAACTGTTATATACTCCACTTTTATATGGTCACCATACAACTGTTATATACTCCACTTTTATATGGACACCATACAACTGTTATATACTCCACTTTTATATGGTCACCATACAACTGTTATATACTCCACTTTTATATGGACACCATACAACTGTTATATACTCCACTTTTATATGGTCACCATACAACTGTTATATACTCCACTTTTATATGGACACCATACAACTGTTATATACTCCACTTTTATATGGACACCATACAACTGTTATATACTCCACTTTTATATGGTCACCATACAACTGTTATATACTCCACTTTTATATGGACACCATACAACTGTTATATACTCCACTTTTATATGGTCACCATACAACTGTTATATACTCCACTTTCACTCACAAGAATGTCGCGAATCATTTATTATTTCCTCATCCATGAATATGAAAACAATTTTGAACATTGTAAAAAGTGTAGTGTAGGCTCCTCTCACAATGCTTTTGATGTAATCCTCTGTTGACAGTTACTATCCAGAACCACCCGTAGATCTCTTTGTCCAGTTCTTTAACTTTTTCACATAACATATAGATTGTTTGTTGCTTATTTTCTCTTATTCTACATTTCATTACGTGGCATTTGTCCTCATTAAATTCCACCAGCCATGTGTTACTCCATTCACTTATTTTGCCTAGGTCATTTTCAAGAGCTTGATAGCCATCTTAGAGCCTTAGAGCCTCTAAGTAGTAAGTTAGAATCATCTACAAACATATTCATGTAACCTGAATTCCTTCCCATAGATGGTTTATATAGACAAAGAACATTACTGGCTCTTGAACTGAACCTTATGGTACTCCACTGGTAACATTTCGCCTGTCTGTTACACTGCATCTGATCAATGCACTAATTTTTCTGACAGTTTCTTTTCATCCACGTGAATAGTCTACTTGTCGGGGTCCCTCTCATTGTTCCAGCTTCGTGTGTGTGTCTATTCTCTCCTAATTAAGGGTTGAGCTTCGGCTCTTTCGTCTCGCCTCTCACCTGTTAATCAACTGAAGTCATGAATCTATTGGGCTCTTATCATATCTACTTTTGAAAATATGTATGGAGTCTGCCTCTGGCATCACAGACTAATTCATTGTGTGTGCGCGTACTCACCTAGTTGTGAGTACAAACACACACACACAGATCCTATGGGGCCTCTCGGCTTAGTGGACAGCACTCTGGGGTCGTAGTCCTAAGGGTCCGGGTTCGATCCCCGGCAGAGGCAGAAACAGGTGTGTGTGTTTGTTTTTAGAAACGTAAACAATGGAGGCACGTGAGCTAAAATAGCATGGCGAGGCAGTAGAAATACTTGCTTCCCGTATCTGATGATATTACATTCAATCAGTTCTATTCAATCAATGTATTCAGTTAAGTTCATCTATTGTTACCTCCGGTCCATCCATTTATGTTAGGCCTTAACGTTAGATTCAGTTCCTTCAAATATCATAATGCGTAATATTACTTTAGACGAGGTATCTGCCTTAGTCTATAGCTTTACATACAAATCTATATTATTGCAGTCAAAATATTTGAATCCCGTCATAACTTTAGTATATCATCAAGCGTGACACAGTTCGTGCCACACTTGAGACAATGGATGTGGAAACTTTTGCAATTATATTAACTTTAGATAGAACATCAGATGTTTTACGTTCTTGAAAACGTATAATATTGTACGTATTAATGATTTATAATTTGACAATGTGTAAAATACTGTAATCCAACTTATGCATAACTATATACAATCACCAACCATTGGAGCTAACTAGGCCTAACCAAGGCGAAACTATGTACTTAAAACATGTTTTAATAAATAAAAAATGAACCTACTATATACGTCCAAACGTCAATGTTCCTCAATGCATTGCTTGGTCAAGTTTAGTACATACTATACCTTGGATTATATTTATATGTAATGGGTTAGAATGTGACCTCGACTATACTGATGCAAGAAGTATTTTTGATACTAACTGACAAGCAGGCAACCCGTGTTGCAGCCAAGACCAGCCACCTGCAAAAGTGCTCTCATAAAGATGTAAGTCTCCACATTGGTCGAAGACACGGTGAGGAAGCTTACTATTAAGGAGAGGACAGCGCTCATCAGTTCACATTTCCTTCGACCGTTCCTACATCTTTGTAAAACAGATAATAGGCTTTTGAATTGATGATTTACTTGTATTAAGATATTGTATACATGACTTACTTCTATTAGGCTATTAAATTTATTATTAACTTGTACTAACCTGCTGTATTTACGAATAATTTTAAATTCTAAAATAATAATGGGAAAAACATTAATGAGATGAAGGGAACAACACTTACAATCTCATTGCTGCAACACTACAAATATATTTTGTTAATTATATATGTGCTGACAGACATGTTTTAACAAAAGTTTTAAAATACAAATAATCTCTCAAAATAATTAATGATCCTGAATCTCGCATAATTGTTCAGAGTGCTTGGTGGTTTAAAATTTCCAGTCAATCCAACAAAACTGTCCTAAATATTTTAATGCACAGTATTAATGCAAGAAAACTTACATCAGTAGAACAAAATGTGAACATTGTTGACTGAAACAGTTCATTTGTGTAAGTCTGATCAAACATACTTGCTATAAGTACTATCATTATTGGAGAATGGACTGTGAAATTATGCATTAGGAAAATTGATAATTAAGTTATTGTGTGTTTATTGGGACTAAGCATTTGCCTGCAGGTTGCATGAAAAAAAAATTACTGAACTAAATAAACCGGTTTAAACAATGAAAACAGTATTGTTGACTTGCGGTAACAATTAATGTCTTTTGGATGTTGTGTGTCCTGTAAGAGACGAATCCTGTTTATGAATGTTCACAAAGTTACGTAACCCGTAAATTATGTTCCTGTAGGTAATGTTCCCTGAGTTATGTTTCCTATAAGGTATGTTACCTGTATGTTATATTCCTGTAACTTATGTTCCCTGTAACTTATGTTACCTGTAACATATATTACCTGTAAGTTTTGTTATCTGTAACTTATGTTAACTGTATGTTATATTCAATACAAGTTAGGGTCCTTGTAAGTTATGTTACCTGTACGTTATATTCCATGTAAATTATGTTCCCTGTATATTATGTTACCTGTAAGTTATGTTACCTGGATCTTATGTTACCTGTAAGTTATATTCCACGTAAATTTTGTTCTCGGTATGTTATGTTCCCAATAAGTTATGTTCCCTATAAGTTGTATTCCATGTAAGTTATGTTCCCTGTAAGTTATATTCCATGTAAGTTATGTTACCTGTAAGCTATGTTCCCTATAAGTTGTATTCCATGTAAGTTATGTTCCATGTAAGTTATGTTCCATGTAAGTTATGTTCCATGTAAGTTATATCATATTATATGTAAGTTATATAGTTCCATTTAAGTTATATAAGCGTACTAGTGGCTTTACAAGAGTATAAATACTGTACTATCCAATGTATTCTCACAAACCCAATGTACCTTCTTGTATATATATATAAATAAATAAATAAATTAATATATAAATAAATAAATATTCTATGCAAGTTATGTCACCTTTAAGTTATTCTCTCTATAAGTTATATTCCATGTAAGTTATGTTCCCTGAAAGTTATGTCCCCCTGAAAGTTATACTCCCTGTAAGTTATGTTACTGTAATTTATGTATCCTTTAAGTTATATTCCTGTAAGTTATGTATCCTGTAAGTTATGATCCCTGTAAGTTATGTACCAGGTAATTTATGTCCCTGATTTTTTATTGTTGCTGCCGAAGGCGGCTAGTTTATTGTGCACCCCATACTCATCCTGTGAGCGGTAGCGCAAAAGCATTACAGAGGGCACAAAAGGTCTTTATCAGACCTCATCTTGGATTATTACATAAACAATTTCTTCTATCCTTCACACCTTATAGTTACAATGTCAGCTAGTTACAGAGAAAGTTCTATTACAAGAGCTGCATATTTAGAGTAAGTCATCATACATTAATGGTAGGTCTTATCGCTAATACATAATAGTTTGGCCAATGGGGATATTACAGAGTCATAGGGGAGCTTCTGTTTATTATTAGTCCTCACAATACACTACTTGTTTCTGAATCTCATATGTCGTTCATCTACTGGAAGCAAAATGTGGGTACAGTGCAAGGATTTCAGGTACTTTATCCATGGTAATAAGATAGGTTGCCATATCATACAGAGTGAGCTTAGATTTATCTCTAAATGGCTCAATTTTACTACAATCCAAGATATAGTGTTCGAGTGTGTGTCCCTGTCTATGTCCACACACTTTACACTTTACTTCATCTAGATCCCTATACAAGCCGAACTGCCAGAGATACTTTTAGCCAAGTCTTATACGAGCTGTGACAACATCTGTTAGTCTACTGACTTTGTTACTTGCCCCATACACATGTTTTACTTCACACATTTCATTGTGATGAACAATGGACCTGCTAGTTCCAGTTTGCACTGTTCTACTTTCTTCAAATCCATCCAGAAGTTCTCGTCTAATGACACTTTTAAGGGACCTATTTGATAACTCAAGATTCCGTTCAATACTGTCTTTATTTACTGCAGCCTTAGCAAGGGCGTCAACTTTGTCATGTTCCTGCATGCCAATGTGAGAAGGAATCCACAACATTTTTATATATACCCTCTTGTTAATTATTCTTATATATCTACGTCTAGCTTCCAAGACAAGCACGTTATTACTTGATTGCAAACTGTTTATTGCTCGTAGTGAGGAAAGGGAGTCAGAAATAATTAAGCTGTCTACTTCAGTGTTGTCAATAATTTCGAGTGTTACCAGTATCGCTACCAACTCGGCTTGCATTGTGGACGCCCAGTTACTAATTCGGATATTTCTTTGAATTGTGCTGCCATCGGGCTGATGAGCAATAACAGCACTTCCTGCCCTCCCTGTAGCTGTATTGAGTGATCCGTCAGTTTATGTTCCTGTAAGTTATGTTCCCTGTAAGGTATGTATCCAGCAGGTAATGCTCCTTGTAAGTTATGTTTCTGAAAGTTATGTTTCTCGTAAGGTATGTTCCCTGTAAGGTATGTATCATGTAGGTAATAATCCTTTTAAGTTATGTTCCTGTAAATTATGTTCCCTGTAAGGTATGTATCCTGTAGGTAATAATCCTTGTAAGTTATGTTCCTGTAAGTTATGTTCCTGAAGGTTGTGTATCCTTTAAGTTACGTTCATGTAAGTTATGTTCCAGTAAGTTACGTTCCTGTAAGTTTTGTTCCTGTAAGTTGGGCATCCTTTAAGTTACGTTCCGGTAAGTTATGTTCCTGTAAGTTACGTTCTTGTAAGTTACGTTCCAGTAAGTTATGTTCCTGTAAGTTATGTATACTGTAGGTAATACTCCTTGTAAGTTATGTTCCATGTAAGTTATCTTCCTGTAAGTTATGTATCCTGTAAGTTAAAGTAGCTGTGATAGATGGTCTATGGCTATCCAGCAAAATCATGCAGCCGTGAATGGACCTTGATCTGCCGCTATTTGATCTTCACTGAATTCTTGTTTTGAATAATTTGCCTCACTGTATAGCTCCCTGACAACCTGTCATCCAAATATGATAGAATCTATAGCCGCTATAGATAGAGTGTACAAAATATTAACTGTTATACACACACAAAATCCACGTTTTGTAACATTTATTTTGTAGAGGGCACGAGAAATTTGGCCACAACCAAACCTAACTTTTTCTAGTAATGTACATATGTGTACTAAACTAGGCCTAAGATTGTGTTCAACCTAGTATTGCTTATCAAGGCCTAGGACAGTCTAGGCTGTTTCAGTTTTTGTTATGTCATTTAGGATTCCAATTTTATATAATGTGAACTTTTTCTGAGTACAACAGTTGATATTTTGTATATTCCATCCGCAGTAGCTATAGATACTATAATTTCTGGAGGATGGCGTTGTGAAACAGTAACCTAATGGACAGTGTAAAATTATTTTCCTCCTTCTATTAATTTTGTTTGTGACTATTAGTTTATTCGTCTTTTGTTCACAATCTCAGGAATTTATTTAATGAAAGCAGAAAATTGGCCATTAGCCAAGGTAACAACAAGCGCTGAGCCATATGGCTGGAGCACCACCAGTTATTGGCTGAAGTGTCACGAGCGCTGAGCCATATGGCTGGAGCACCCACCAGTTATTGGCTGAAGTGTCACGAGCGCTGAGCCATATGGAGGGAGCACCACCAGTTATTAACTGAAGTGTCACGAGCACTGAGGCATATGGCTGGAGCACCACCAGTTATTGGCTGAAGTGTCACGAGCGCTGAGCCATATGGCTGGAGCACCACCAGTTACTGGCTGAAGTGTCACAAGCGCTGAGCCATATGGCTGGAGCTTCACCAGTTATTGGCTGAAGTGTCACGATCACTGAGCCATATGGCTGGAGCACCACCAGTTATTGGCTGAAGCATCACGATCACTGAGCCATATGGCTGGAGCACCCACCAGTTATTGGCTGAAATGTCACGAGCACTGACCCATATGGCTGGAGCACCACCAGTTACTGGCTGAAGTGTCACGAGCGCTGAGCCATATGGCTGGAGCACCACCAGTTACTGGCTGAAGTGTCACAAGCGCTGAGCCATATGGCTGGAGCTTCACCAGTTATTGGCTGAAGCATCACGAGCACTGAGCCATATGGCTGGAGCACCACCAGTTACTGGCTGAAGTGTCACGAGCGCTGAGCCATGTGGCTGGAGCTTCACCAGTTATTGGCTGAAGTGTCACGAGCGCTGAGCCATATGGCTGGAGCACCACCAGTTATTTGCTGACGCATCACGATCACTGAGCCATATGGCTGGAGCACCACCTGTTATTGGCTGAAGCATCACGATCACTGAGCCATATGGCTGGAGCACCACCAGTTACTGGCTGAAGCATCACGAGCGCTGAGCCATATGGCTGGAGCACCACCAGTTACTGGCTGAAGCATCACGAGCACTGAGCCATATGGCTGGAGCACCACCAGTTACTGTCTGAAGCATCACGAGCACTGAGCCATATGGCTGGAGCACCACCAGTTACTGGCTGAAGCATCACGAGCACTGAGCCATATGGCTGGAGCACCACCAGTTACTGGCTGAAGTATCACGATCACTGAGCCATATGGCTGGAGCACCACCAGTTACTGGCTGAAGTATCGCGATGCGTCGCGTATACGTCAGCAGAAACTTGATGGACGCGACGCAGCCGAATATCAGCAGTAGCAATTGCATAAATATTTAAATAAATGTGTCTGGATCTTAACTATGATTAGAGAAATTCCTTTTCAAAGAGATGAGTTACCTACGTTGGTCTCACAGTAAAAGTATTATGCTGAATTTATATAAAAAGAGAAGAAGTAATTTTAGCATCAATGTTGGGCAAACAGTGCATTGTTCAAGCTACTTAGCAGCAAAAAGATAAAAATGCCAAAATTGCAATGAGAGAACCATTGAAAGCTTTTCTCATACAAATTTAACAAATTACCATTAATTAGTCCTACTATCCAAAATCCTACACTTAAGAGATGTGTTATAGATCATAGTCAAATTAATTTCCTTCAACAAAAAACTTAGTTCAGATGTACATACACAAAGTTTAGTTTAGTCCAAGACTACAAGACTAACTATATTTGGTGGTGGGTCAGTAAGCTAGCTTGTGGCACGGTTTAAGAACAATCCAAAGGTTGAGAGGTGTAAAGCCCAACACCAAAAACTTGGTTAACTTACATATCAAACATATGACCATAGATGATACTGCCAAGAAGGGTGGCGAGTTGGCTTGCTGCTTGAGTGGTAGAGTACAGAGGTCTCCGATCACAAACCTGGTCCCACTGATATACAACTCGTTTAGTCTCGGTTATAATCCTTGTAATAAATGTATTCCTAATATCCTTGACATTCTTATGTTGTCTCATTCTGACGCATGGGTCATCTTAGCCTCTTAATTAACAACAGTACTTTATTCAACAACTTCAGTGATATATGTAAATAATATTTCAAGCTAACACCAAGTCAGCAAGCTGATCGGTTTACTACTATCAACCCGCTCATTCGAATGGAACACTGTATTTGGACGTCAAAATCCCAAACGGACAAATAAAAGGGTGCTAAAAATCATAGCGACTCGCAAACATTATCCAGAGACATTTCAGTAGCCATACACAGACTCAGACTTGGCTACAAGTGCTGCTGTGAGGTATAATAAACCCAATTGTTAAAGAGTGTCATATCTGTGGTACAAATGCAGAGGCGCCTCTATTGCATTACTTACTGGAATGTAAAGCAACTCATCTTCTCAGACCCCAACCAACACACATTAAATTATGAAATTAAAAAATCCAATTTTGGATGTCAACCGACCAACTCACACTAAACATAGAAAAGACCTACTACATCATATTTGGAAGCAAATCAACAAATGCAATTCAGCTTCAGATAGACAATGTTAACATCAGCAATGAAAATGATGGAAAGTTCCTTGGCCTATACATAGACAAGAGATTTAACTTCAGCACCCACATACAACACATAACCAAGAAAGTCTCAAAAAACGGTTGGAGTTTTCTTTAAAATCAGATATTATGTTCCAAACTCTGCTCTCCTCTCACTATACTATGCGCTAATCTAGCCCTATCTTACAGATGGTATCTGCATGGGGTTCACCCACTGCAAACTACCTCAAGCCAATCATCACTCAGCAAAAATCTTCTATCAGAACAATAACAAACTGTGCTCTCAGACAACACTCAGCACCCCCTTGTTTAAATCCCTAAACATGATAACCATAAAATCACTCCACACATTCTCTGGTGCCATTTACATTTACAAAACCCTGTTCTTAAATGCAAACCCTGTTCTGAAACTCTTCCTTGACAGATGTAATAAAACCCATAATCACCACACCTGAAATAAATATTTCTTTGATGTCCCTACAGTCAAACTTAAACTGTGTAAACACTGTGTAAATAAAGGGACCTAGTCTATGGAACTCATTCATTAACGGACTGAAAAGCTGCCCAACTTTTGTTGGACAATTCCGCCTAGGGGGGTCCCGAGTACCATATTCATTGTTCTTGAGACTGCTCCATTGAAGCAAACCTTGGCTTTCCTCCCTGTGAGGTAGTCTTCAACCCATTTCATGAGTCTCCCCTTGACACCCATGTATGCAAGCTTGTCCAGGATCGCAATCCCCTGCGCTTTGTCGAAAGTTCCTTTGATATCAACAAATACAGAGTACTTAGCTGTGGCATTAGCCAAGTAATTAACTATACGATTTGTTGTGCTCTGTCCTATAACAAATCTATTGACCCCCTCCCCTAGCCTGCCTATTTTGTGCAACAGTCGGTTTAGGATGATCTTTTCAAGCATCTTGCAAGTGCATGACATGAGACTGATAGGTCTGTAATTACCAGGGTCATTGGGCTTCGGTACGGGAACAATTATTGTGTGTTTCCATTGTGTGGGCATCACACCACTTAGGAATGACTTGTTAAATAGGTTGAGTAGTGGATTCCCAGTCACTTCACACAGTGCATTGAGTAGGTCGTAGGTGACGTCGTCTTCACCAGGTGCAATACTTTTACTCTTTTTCATAGCGCCCTTACTTCCTGGGCAGTGATTGGTTGCCCATACTCATCATCGCTAGCTTGTGCTCTTGTTATCCTAAATCTTCTGTCATTATGTCGCAGGAGCTGTTCCCTGCTGATTTCTGCAGTGAGGGAGGAGGAGGATGCTGTATCACTCCACTTGTGAATTACTTCCTCAGCCTTACCCTTGGGGTCTTTGTGAGTCGCAAGCTGGGTTCTGCCCCCCTTACCTATCTGAATTTTTGCCCACACTCGTCTTGCAGATGTTTCTCGTTCAATGGAGCTAGTAAAGTCAAGCCACTGTCTTTCCCGCTCTTTAATCTTCTCTTCCATGGCTACTTGACACACAGTTTTAAACAGCTCTTGGTTGCTTTCAGTGGGATGTCTCCGTTACTCTCTACTCATGCTCTTACATTTGCATTGAGCATCTTTATGTAATTGTTCTCATACCATTGTATTTTCTTCCTCTGAAGGGTACTTCGCCCAGTCGTACGACACGGAACTCTGAGACAGCTCTCAATTAGGTTATAAAGGTTATCAACAATTGTATCAATATCTTCTGGGATTTGGTATTCCGTGAACCAGTCACTCATCCTGTTTATGAAGTGCGGCCTCATATCCGGTCCTAGTGATAACCTTTTTCTTTTATTTATCTCTTTCCTTCTCTTAATCATGTCGACGGTGGTAATCAGTGCCCAGTGGTCACTACATAGACTGTGTACTAGCATCCGTGTCCTGTGCATTCAGCAGAAGAGCATAGTCCAATCTTCATCATCTGAAGTGGGTTGGCTGTTAATCTTTCAGGACCCTAAGATTTTCATTTCTTCTAACATAGAGTAACAGTTTCCGTCCATTGACATTGGGCTGATGACAGTTGGCACCAAAGTGTGGATGCCTGGCATTAAGGTCACCGACCAGCAAGGTAGGTTCCTTGCTGGTCGGTTCAAGGTAGGTTCCTTCATTAACAAATTCAGGTAGTGTGTCAAGGTCAATTTTATTCTTTGGCACATATAGGTTGATTATATGTAGGGCATTATTGTTTAAGTGTAGGGGTTACCCCCAGTGATTCATATTCATTCCTTATGTGGAGGTCATCAATAATCTGTGCGGGAATGTTATTATTTACTAAAGTGATGAGGCCCCCGTTTCCTTTCCCTTAAGGGCAGGGAGCACTTGCGTACTTGCGCCCCTTTCCCTTGTTCGCCTTCCCCTTCCTTGTTCATTCTCCCCCTCCCCCGTTGCCTCATCTCCCCTTCTTCCCCATGGAGCCTTAGGCGAGTCAAGTGTCCCTTCCCGTATCTTGGATAAGACAGGCTGGAACTTATTTCATCCAATTCTGTGAACACAGCTCGCTGTGGGCCAGGTCTGGTGTTTGTCGCCAACTACAAAGAGGCCTTGTTCCTTCGGGCTGCTGGGTAGAGCTGACACGACTCTATGGGCATTTCATGTCTCTTTCAAGCAGACCTGGAAGGTGATTGGCTGTAGATAGGTGCCAAGCCCTTACTGGCCCTTGAGAGCCAGACCTCAGGCCTAGTTTTTAAATGATTGGCAGTAGCCAAAAATAATGGGAGAAGCCCAGGCGCTGTATTAGTTGTGGGAGGAGCTATCCTTCCAATGGCAACCTTGTGAACAAATTTTAAGTTAGTGTGTCTTGGGGACAGGTCCAAGGGACCTGAGGGAGAGATCCATTCAACATCTGTGGCCGGTAATTGCAGGATAAGGTAAGGTGCTCTTGAGAACTCATGTTCCATCAGTGATATACCATTGCCTCGTAGGACTTAATTACAGCATGGATATAAATACGTGTCTTTTGTTAAATATAGTGCTGAGTAATGTATTTTGGTGTTTAGATATTTTCACTCCCTTTTTTGTTTCTTATCTGAGTCGTTATATTTCTGGTTTACATGCTGTACTGGAAGTCCCCTATGTTCTCCTCCATTTAATGGCAATTAAAGTTGCTCTTGAATCTAAACTAGTAAAGTAAAGAATGTTCTAAAAATTAATTCCCAAGCAGTATTGCCAAGATTCCTACGCCCTTCGAGTTCATAATTATTGATTTTTGTCCATCCTAGGAGATCAGTAATGCAGGCACATTCAGGTTTCAGGTTCAGGATGGTGGTAGCAGCCGTAAGTTAAGTTTTTATTTAATTGAAATAAATAATATCTCTTTATTGTAGCTTCCACCATTTAATGTTTCAGTTTAACAGTTAGCTGGGAGTTCAGTGAGGATCACAGTGATCCTGACAGGATACTTCAACCAAAATGCTGGAGTACCCCAGGGCTCAGTTCTCTCAGTACAACGACCCTATATATACGCTACATAAATGACATTCCGAACCCATGATACTGGACCTCTATGACCCTCCGTTATGATGACGACGTAATCCAATTGATCTCTTGATACTCGATTGGCACCCTCACCCGCAAAGCACAGGAAGAAATACACAAAGTAACCTTCTGGGAAAATGACTGGCGGATGAAAACAAACCCTAACAAATCCAAAATCATCCACTTCTTCTATAACAACCGACAAGAGCCAGCTCCACTAAACCTTTACTCACAATCAGCTGACCCAGCCAACATCCTGGGAGCAAACAGCATCAGTCTTGGGCCTAACATTAGACCACAACCGCCGCTTACACACACACATAACATCTAAAAAAGTCATATCTTCAAAAGCTCTATAAACTCTTCCCCCTCAGACACGCCTCCCAAGCCACCAAACTCTACCTTTACAAGACACTCATTCTCCCACTCCTTACATACACACCTAGCCCACTATCACTCGCAAAACCAACAAATAAAAGAAACTCCAAGGCGCCCAGAACAGGGCCCCGAGATGGGTGTTCGACACTCACTGGCTGGACTTCACCACTAGTGAAGCTCTGCACGGATGGGCGAACACCCCGTCACTGAACATGGTCTGGGACACCATGGGGAAAAACAGATCACAAGAAGTCACACCTTTCACAACAACTACGACACTTTCCTCAGAAACACCCCTCAGTAGATCTAGAAATATGCACAACCTGTTTAACCTGATCTACGACCCACCCCCTGCTCCTATATTCCAATGACACTCGCCTCCTCCAAAACCACTCCTCAAAATATCTACCTCCTAACTACCTCAGACTCCTTAACTCTTCTCCTCCTCTTTAGTGGAGGGGGGGAAGGTGCTAGCTCCCGTTTAGCAGTGACTCTGAGGGGGGGGGGGAGGAGAAGGTGCTAACTCCCGTTTAGCAGTGACTCTGAGGGGGGGGGGGACACGATGTTGACTAGTGGATCAAACCTCTGCTGGTGTGAGCCTCCAGGACTCACTCAGCTGAGGGCTGCTATCTCCGTGGGTGCGCTGAAAAGACGGAATGTTGTCACAAAATACCGACTCCTTGCTTCCATTGCTTAATACGGTCATAAAAACGCGTAAACTCCATGCAGCTGGGTCTAGTCCTGGCACTTTATCTCTACCTAAAAACCCTTCCTCTCCCCCCTGCCCCCCTCCCACTAATTCTTCCCCCGTCCCCATTTACCCGCTCACCCCATGGGGTACCTTGTCCTATATTTAATTCGTATCGATTAAGGTAGAAATTGAGGTGTGGGTGGGTTCCCGGGAAGGGGAAGTGGTTGGAAGCCCTCAGGGATGGGGAAGTGGTGGTGGCTGGCTACACTGCTCGTGACCATGGCCCATGCCTGATTGCCCTCCTGACCCTGGGTTCTCCTATTCACTGATTGATCACTACACCAGACGGTTGCCGGTCTATTGTCCTGGTCTGGACCCTGGCTTGCTGCGATACTGTCCACGGAGCCATTCCCGTCTCTGTTCACTGGTCCACCTGCGGCTTGATTCGGTGTTCCTCTCGAGCCCCGTCAATCAGGCCTCAAGGTGCAATAACTGTTCCAGGTATGGTGGGGGGCTGCTTACAGTTGACACATTTAGGCATTACCCCGCCACCCTCACCCGGTGTAAGCTTAGCCAGACACTGCTTGGTGTCGTGAGAGCCACTGCAACACTCACACCTAGTTGGGCGATCACATTGCCACGTTCTGTGATCCCACCGTTGACAGTTGCCACATAAAGATGGGCTGCCAATATACCTCTCCACCTTGCACGCCATCATGCCTGATAATTTAATGACTGGGGGCAGGTCTCCCTTCCAAAGAGTTATTGTTTGATTTTTGAGCAGTCCTTCTGGTCCAGTGTTGCGCCTGACCCAGACAGTCTCTTCACAGTCCTCGAGATATTCCACTGCAACATGAATACTGTTGTCTTTGAGTATAATTTTAGTTGGTCTTGTCTGTGGGTTTGCTTCCAACAATTTAACATTCTTTCCTTGATACATATGGCTGGTCTATATGAAGAGCTTCACTGGTTAAGAGGCGGGATCAAAGAGCTGAAGCCCAACCCCAGCAATCACAATTAGGTGTGTACAGGGTCGTTACCGTCCCGTGGTTCTTGAGATGAAGTGCCTGTCTTCACACTGTACACCTGTCACCCGGCCTGACACACACACTGCGGTACACCTGTCACTCGGCCTGACACACCCACCGCGGTACACCTGTCACCCGTGCTGACACACACACACCCCGGTACACTTGTCACCCGTTTTAACACACACACACACATCAGTACATCTGTCACCCGTGCTGACATCCTCACACCGGTACACTTGTCTCCCGTGCTGACACACACACCCCGGTACAATAGTCACCCGTGGTGACACACACAGCGGTACACCTGTTACCCGTGCTGATACACACACACCCCAGTACACTTGTCACCCGTGCTGACACACACACACCCCGGTACAATAGTCACCCGTGGTGACACACACAGCGGTACACCTGTTACCCGTGCTGACACACACACACACCCCAGTACACTTGTCACCCGTGCTGACACACACAGGATTGATAGAATCCTTACAGGATTGATAGAATTCTACGATCAGGTGACAAAGATTAAACAAGAAAGAGAAGGGTGGGCGGACTGCATTTTTTTGGACTGTCGGAAAGCCTTTGACACAGTACCCCATAAAAGGTTGATGCATAAGCTAGAGAAACAGGCAGGCATAACTGGTAGGGCGCTCCAGTGGATAAGGGAGTACCTAAACAATAGGAAGCAGAGAGTTACAGTGAGGGGTGAGAATCTTGGCAAGCAGTATTGCCAAGATTCCTACGCCCTTCGAGTTCATAATTATTGATTTTTGTCCATCCTAGGAGATCAGTAATGCAGGCACATTCAGGTTTCAGGTTCAGGATGGTGGTAGCAGCCGTAAGTTAAGTTTTTATTTAATTGAAATAAATAATATCTCTTTATTGTAGCTTCCACCATTTAATGTTTCAGTTTAACAGTTAGCTGGGAGTTCAGTGAGGATCACAGTGATCCTGACAGGATACTTCAACCAAAATGCTGGAGTACCCCAGGGCTCAGTTCTCTCAGTACAACGACCCTATATATACGCTACATAAATGACATTCCGAACCCATGATACTGGACCTCTATGACCCTCCGTTATGATGACGACGTAATCCAATTGATCTCTTGATACTCGATTGGCACCCTCACCCGCAAAGCACAGGAAGAAATACACAAAGTAACCTTCTGGGAAAATGACTGGCGGATGAAAACAAACCCTAACAAATCCAAAATCATCCACTTCTTCTATAACAACCGACAAGAGCCAGCTCCACTAAACCTTTACTCACAATCAGCTGACCCAGCCAACATCCTGGGAGCAAACAGCATCAGTCTTGGGCCTAACATTAGACCACAACCGCCGCTTACACACACACATAACATCTAAAAAAGTCATATCTTCAAAAGCTCTATAAACTCTTCCCCCTCAGACACGCCTCCCAAGCCACCAAACTCTACCTTTACAAGACACTCATTCTCCCACTCCTTACATACACACCTAGCCCACTATCACTCGCAAAACCAACAAATAAAAGAAACTCCAAGGCGCCCAGAACAGGGCCCCGAGATGGGTGTTCGACACTCACTGGCTGGACTTCACCACTAGTGAAGCTCTGCACGGATGGGCGAACACCCCGTCACTGAACATGGTCTGGGACACCATGGGGAAAAACAGATCACAAGAAGTCACACCTTTCACAACAACTACGACACTTTCCTCAGAAACACCCCTCAGTAGATCTAGAAATATGCACAACCTGTTTAACCTGATCTACGACCCACCCCCTGCTCCTATATTCCAATGACACTCGCCTCCTCCAAAACCACTCCTCAAAATATCTACCTCCTAACTACCTCAGACTCCTTAACTCTTCTCCTCCTCTTTAGTGGAGGGGGGGAAGGTGCTAGCTCCCGTTTAGCAGTGACTCTGAGGGGGGGGGGGGAGGAGAAGGTGCTAACTCCCGTTTAGCAGTGACTCTGAGGGGGGGGGGGGGGGGACACGATGTTGACTAGTGGATCAAACCTCTGCTGGTGTGAGCCTCCAGGACTCACTCAGCTGAGGGCTGCTATCTCCGTGGGTGCGCTGAAAAGACGGAATGTTGTCACAAAATACCGACTCCTTGCTTCCATTGCTTAATACGGTCATAAAAACGCGTAAACTCCATGCAGCTGGGTCTAGTCCTGGCACTTTATCTCTACCTAAAAACCCTTCCTCTCCCCCCTGCCCCCCTCCCACTAATTCTTCCCCCGTCCCCATTTACCCGCTCACCCCATGGGGTACCTTGTCCTATATTTAATTCGTATCGATTAAGGTAGAAATTGAGGTGTGGGTGGGTTCCCGGGAAGGGGAAGTGGTTGGAAGCCCTCAGGGATGGGGAAGTGGTGGTGGCTGGCTACACTGCTCGTGACCATGGCCCATGCCTGATTGCCCTCCTGACCCTGGGTTCTCCTATTCACTGATTGATCACTACACCAGACGGTTGCCGGTCTATTGTCCTGGTCTGGACCCTGGCTTGCTGCGATACTGTCCACGGAGCCATTCCCGTCTCTGTTCACTGGTCCACCTGCGGCTTGATTCGGTGTTCCTCTCGAGCCCCGTCAATCAGGCCTCAAGGTGCAATAACTGTTCCAGGTATGGTGGGGGGCTGCTTACAGTTGACACATTTAGGCATTACCCCGCCACCCTCACCCGGTGTAAGCTTAGCCAGACACTGCTTGGTGTCGTGAGAGCCACTGCAACACTCACACCTAGTTGGGCGATCACATTGCCACGTTCTGTGATCCCACCGTTGACAGTTGCCACATAAAGATGGGCTGCCAATATACCTCTCCACCTTGCACGCCATCATGCCTGATAATTTAATGACTGGGGGCAGGTCTCCCTTCCAAAGAGTTATTGTTTGATTTTTGAGCAGTCCTTCTGGTCCAGTGTTGCGCCTGACCCAGACAGTCTCTTCACAGTCCTCGAGATATTCCACTGCAACATGAATACTGTTGTCTTTGAGTATAATTTTAGTTGGTCTTGTCTGTGGGTTTGCTTCCAACAATTTAACATTCTTTCCTTGATACATATGGCTGGTCTATATGAAGAGCTTCACTGGTTAAGAGGCGGGATCAAAGAGCTGAAGCCCAACCCCAGCAATCACAATTAGGTGTGTACAGGGTCGTTACCGTCCCGTGGTTCTTGAGATGAAGTGCCTGTCTTCACACTGTACACCTGTCACCCGGCCTGACACACACACTGCGGTACACCTGTCACTCGGCCTGACACACCCACCGCGGTACACCTGTCACCCGTGCTGACACACACACACCCCGGTACACTTGTCACCCGTTTTAACACACACACACACATCAGTACATCTGTCACCCGTGCTGACATCCTCACACCGGTACACTTGTCTCCCGTGCTGACACACACACCCCGGTACAATAGTCACCCGTGGTGACACACACAGCGGTACACCTGTTACCCGTGCTGATACACACACACACCCCAGTACACTTGTCACCCGTGCTGACACACACACACCCCGGTACAATAGTCACCCGTGGTGACACACACAGCGGTACACCTGTTACCCGTGCTGACACACACACACACCCCAGTACACTTGTCACCCGTGCTGACACACACAGGATTGATAGAATCCTTACAGGATTGATAGAATTCTACGATCAGGTGACAAAGATTAAACAAGAAAGAGAAGGGTGGGCGGACTGCATTTTTTTGGACTGTCGGAAAGCCTTTGACACAGTACCCCATAAAAGGTTGATGCATAAGCTAGAGAAACAGGCAGGAGTAACTGGTAGGGCGCTCCAGTGGATAAGGGAGTACCTAAACAATAGGAAGCAGAGAGTTACAGTGAGGGGTGAGACCTCAGACTGGCGTGAAGTCACCAGTGGAGTCCCACAGGGCTCTGTACTTGGACCTATCCTGTTTCTGATATATGTAAATGATCTCCCAGAGGGTATAGACTCATTCCTCTCAATGTTTGCTGACACCAAAATTATGAGAAGGATTAAGACAGCGGAGGACAGCTTGAGGCTTCAAGAAGACCTGGACAAGCTGCATGAATGGTCGAACAAATGGCTGTTAGAGTTTAATCCAAGCAAATGTAATGTAATGAAGATAGGGGTAGGAAGCAGGAGACCAGATACAAGGTATCACTTGGGAGATGAAATACTTCAAGAGTCCGAGAGAGAGAAAGACCTGGGGGTTGATATCACGCCAGACCTGTCCCCTGATGCTCATATCAAGAGGATAACAGCAGCAGCATATGCCAGGTTGGCTAACATAAGAACGGCCTTTAGAAACTTGTGTAAGGAATCTTTCAGAACATTATATACCACATATGTCAGACCAATCCTGGAGTATGCGGCACCAGCATGGAGTCCATATCTAGTCAAGCATAAGACTAAAATGGAAAAGGTTCAAAGGTTTGCCACCAGACTAGTACCCGAGCTGAGAGGTATGAGCTACGAGGAGAGACTACGGGAATTAAACCTCACTTCGTTGGAAGACAGAAGAGTTAGGGGGGACATGATCACCACATTCAAGATCCTCAAGGGAATTGACAGGGTTGATAAAGACAGGCTGTTTAACACAAGGGGCACACGCACTAGGGGACACAGGTGGAAACTGAGTGCCCAAATGAGCCACAGAGATATTAGAAAGAACTTTTTTAGTGTTAGAGTGGTTGACAAATGGAATGCATTAGGAAGTGATGTGGTGGAGGCAGACTCCATACACAGTTTCAAGTGTAGATATGATAGAGCCCAATAGGCTCAGGAACCTGTACACCTGTTGATTGACAGTTGAGAGGCGGAACCAAAGAGCCAGAGCTCAACCCCCGCAAGCACAACTAGGTGAGTACAACTAGGTGAGTACACACACCCCGGTACAATAGTCACCCGTGGTGACACACACCCCGGTACACATGTCTCCCGTCCTGACACACACACACACCTGTACACCTGTCACCCGTTTTAACACACACACACACACCGGTACACCTGTCTCCCGTGCTGACACACACACACACCTGTACACCTGTCACCCGTGCTGACACACACACATCCCAGTACACTTAGATGAAGGAGTACACTTCAGGAGATGAAGTACTTAATGAAACAAAAAGAGAGAAAGATCTAGGAATTGATATCACACCAAACCTGTCTCCTGAAGCCCACATGAAAAGAATTACGTCTGCGGCATATGCAAGGCTGGCTAACATCAGAACAGCCTTCAGGAAGCTGTAAGGAATCGTTTAGAATCTTGTACACCACATACGTAAGACCAATCCTGGAGTATGGAGCCCCAACATGGAGTCCGTACCTTGTCAAGCACAAGACGAAACTGGAAAAAGTTCAGAGGTATGTCACTAGACTGGTCCCAGAACTAAGAGGCATGAGTTACGAGGAAAGATTGCGGGAAATGCACCTTACGACATTGGAAGACAGAAGGGTGAGGGGAGACATGATCACTACCTACAAAATCCTCAGAGGAATATACAGGGTAGACAAGGATAAACTATTCAACACTGGCTGTACGCGAACAAGGGGACACTGGTGGAAACTGAGTACCCAAATGAGCCACAGGGACGTTAGAAAGAACTTTTTCAGTGTCAGAGTATTTAACAGATGGAATGCATTAGGCAGTGATGTGGTGGAGGCTGACTCCATACACAGTTTCATATGTAGATATGATAGAGCTCAGTAGGCTCTGGAATCTGTACACCAGTTGATTGACGGTTGAGAGGCAGTCCCAAAGAGCCAAAGTTCAACCCCCGCAAACACAACTAGGTGAGTACTTGTCACCCGTGCTGATACACACACACCCTGGTACACCTGTCACCCGTGCTGACACACACACACCCCGGTACACCTGTCTCCCGTGCTGACACACACACCCCGGTACACCTGTCACCCGTGCTGACACACACACACCCCGGTACACCTGTCTCCCGTGCTGACACACACACACCCCGGTACACCTGTCACCCGTGCTGACACACACACACCCCGGTACACCTGTCACCCGTGCTGACACACACACCCCGGTACACCTGTCACCCGTGCTGACACACACACACCCCGGTACACCTGTCTCCCGTGCTGACACACACACACCCCGGTACACCTGTCACCCGTGCTGACACACACACACCCCGGTACACCTGTCACCCGTGCTGACACACACACCCCGGTACACCTGTCACCCGTGCTGACACACACACACCCCGGTACACCTGTCACCCGTGCTGACACACACACACCCCGGTACACCAGTCACCCGTGCTGACACACACACACCCTGGTACACCTGTCACCCGTGCTGACACACACACCCCCTGGTACACCTGTCACCCGTGCTGACACACACACACCCTGGTACACCTGTCACCCGTGCTGACACACACACCCCGGTACACCTGTCACCCGTGCTGACACACACACACACCCCGGTACACCTGTCACCCGTGCTGACACACACACACCCTGGTACACCTGTCACCCGTGCTGACACACACACCCCCTGGTACACCTGTCACCCGTGCTGACACACACACACCCTGGTACACCTGTCACCCGTGCTGACACACACACCCCGGTACACCTGTCACCCGTGCTGACACACACACACACCCCGGTACACCTGTCACCCGTGCTGACACACACACACCCTGGTACACCTGTCACCCGTGCTGACACACACACCCCCTGGTACACCTGTCACCCGTGCTGACACACACACACCCTGGTACACCTGTCACCCGTGCTGACACACACACCCCAGTACACCTGTCACCCGTGCTGACACACACACACCCCGGTACACCTGTCACCCGTGCTGACACACACACACCCTGGTACACCTGTCACCCGTGCTGACACACACACCCCGGTACACCTGTCACCCGTGCTGACACACACACACCCCGGTACACCTGTCACCCGTGCTGACACACACACACCCTGGTACACCTGTCACCCGTGCTGACACACACACACCCTGGTACACCTGTCACCCGTGCTGATACACACACACCGGTACACCTGTCACCCGTGCTGACACACACACACCCCGGTACACCTGTCACCCGTGCTGACACACACACACCCTGGTACACCTGTCACCCGTGCTGACACACACACACCCTGGTACACCTGTCACCCGTGCTGACACACACACACCCCGGTACACCTGTCACCCGTGCTGACACACACACACCCCGGTACACCTGTCTCCCGTGCTGACACACACACACCCCGGTACACCTGTCACCCGTGCTGACACACACACCCCGGTACACCTGTCACCCGTGCTGACACACAAACACACAGACGTGTACACAACTGTACGAACACACAGGTGTTGTCCCCCTCCCCCGATACACTCAACCCGCATGGTAAACACTGACTTCTTAATCATGGCTCTTAGGATAGTACAGAGCTTATTCATGGCTTCTAGGATAGTACAGAGCTTATTCATGGCTTCTAGGATAGTACAGAGCTTATTCATGGCTCCTAGGATAGTACAGAGCTTATTCATGGCTCCTAGGATAGTCCAGAGCTTATTTATGGCTCCTAGGATAGTACAGAGTTTTATCACGGCTCTTAGGATAGTACAGAGATTAATCACGGCTCTTAGGATAGTACAGAGCTTAATCACGGCTCTTAGGATTAGTACAGAGCTTAATCACGGCTCTTAGGATAGTACAGAGATTAATGACGGCTCTTAGGATTAGTACAGAGATTAATTAGTGGTCGCTAGAGCACTTCCCCGCTTTAGCGACGACGTCCGGAGTCGTTCATTAAAATAATTGTTAAAAATTTAAATTTTATCCGATCTATCTGGTAATGGTTTCAAAATGAGCGCCTTTAGATTGCACACAATTTAGCACTTTCGCACCCATATGTCGCTTGAGCACGACATATTTTTTTTATCTTGAATGCACCTCAAGCGGCAATTGTTAAAAATATTTCTATAAAATCCAATTCATATCCGATCGACTTGGTGATAGTATAAAAATGTTTGCCAATAAATATTCGTTTTTTTAACAGCCTCATAGCCTATTTGGGAGAACGGCATCTACGTGGTAAGACCATTGTATTGTTGACACGACCAGTGTAATCAACGTAGTTTTTGATTTGGTGCCGGTCTAACGCATCCTTGTGTGACAATTTATACATATGCTATTCTAGAACATTCTATTGCGAAGACATTGGTACAAAAATTAAGTACATACTATGAAAATTAAGGTCAGGACAGTGAAAAGAATTTACACTTTTCAATAGGTGTTTCGCCTATCTGCAGTCAGGTATGTGGTAAGAGGGAACACTTCAGCCACTTCCCACACTCTTGAGAGTGGGTCGCGATCATGATTCTATATTTATATGCATATGTCCGTGTTGGGAATTTTATTGCGGTCACCGTGATATCAAAATTAATGACATAGAACAATTCCGGGGTTGACAAACATGAAAAGATCATAAACATTTCAGCGTGGTTTGACGCTCCCGGCTAACGATCGCTCCCGGCCCCTGTGACAGAGATTTGACGCTCCCGGCCCCTGTGACAGTGGTGTCTCCTCAGAGGAGACAATGTGGCCCCTGTGACAGTGGTGTCTCCTCAGAGGAGACAATGTGGCCCCTGTGACAGTGGTGTCTCCTCAGAGGAGACAATGTGGCCCCTGTGACAGTGGTGTTTCCTCAGAGGAGACAATGTGCGCCCTGTGACAGTGGTGTCTCCTCAGAGGAGACAATGTGGGCCCTGTGACAGTGGTGTCTCCTCAGAGGAGACAATGTGGCCCCTGCGACAGTGGTGTCTCCTCAGAGGAGACAATGTGGCCCCAGTGACAGTGGTGTCTCCTCAGAGGAGACAATGTGGCCCCTGTGACAGTGGTGTCTCCTCAGAGGAGACAATGTGGGCCCTGTGACAATGGTGTCTCCTCAGAGGAGACAATGTGGCCCCTGTGACAGTGGTGTCTCCTCAGAGGAGACAATGGGGCCCCTGTGACAGTGGTGTCTCCTCAGAGGAGACAATGTGGCCCCTGTGACAGTGGTGTCTCCTCAGAGGAGACAATGTGGCCCCTGTGACAGTGGTGTCTCCTCAGAGGAGACAATGTGGGCCCTGTGACAGTGGTGTGTTTGTATCATCAGCGGTGTTGTGGCTGATAGTGAGAGAGACGCTGCTCGTCACCGCAGGCGTCACCAGGATGCCCATCCTCCCTACCCTTTACCCCTTTCCTAACTTTTCATCGCGTTCCCTTCTCCTTCATCCCCTTCCTTACTCTTCACCACCTCCTCTACCCTTCACCACCTTCCCTACCCTTCACATCCTTCCCAACCCTTTACCACCTTCCCTACCCTTCACCACCTTCCGTACCCTTCACCACCTTCCCTACCCTCCACCACCTTCCCTACCCTCCACCACCTTCCCTACCCTTCACCACCTTCCTTACCCCATCAACACCTTTCCTACCCTTCACCACCTTCCCTACCCTTCACACCTTCCCTACCCTTCACCACCTTCCCTACCCTTCACCACCTACCCTACCCTTCACTACCTACCCTACCCTTCACCACCTTCCCTACCCTTTACCACCTTCCCGACCCTTCATCACCCCCTACCCTTCACCACCTTCCCTACCCTAACCTTCAACACCTTCCCTACCCTTCACCACCTTCACTACCCTTCACCACCTTCCCTACCCTTCACCACCTTCCCTACCCTTCACCACCTTCCCAACCCTTCTTCACCTTCCCTACTCTTCACCACCTTCCCTACCCTCCACCACCTTCCCTACCCTTCACCACCTTCCCTACCCTTCACCACCTTCTCTACCCTTCACCACCTTTCCTACCTTTCACCACCTTCCCTACCCTTCACCACCTTCCCTACCCTTCACCACCTTCCCTACCCATCAACACCTTCCCTACCCATCAACACATTCCCTACCCTTCATCAAGATCCCTGTAATGACCGCATTGTCCTGCCGTAATAACCGCGGCCTCTATTGTAATAACCCAATGTTCCCCAGTATCAATCCTGTTATCTTGTTATCTCTCGTGATCGTAATATACGCTCTCTGTTGTACATCTCTGTCTCTCTTCACTCAATACCCCAGCTTAACACTGTTACAGTCCAGTATGACCCCTCACTGGACTGCCACGTATGTAAGAGGAATATTAAATGAGGAAGATACACCAAGGACAAGGGTTATTAGTTAAAAAAACAATAACAAAACACATTTACACTGCCACCACCTTCCCGACCAACCATACCTGAATGTGTCTATCACCGATCCCCCAGGAAGGCAAGGAATCAGTAACCATGGGACTCCGGGTAATATGAATTTTAGTAATAAATTTTGGAAAATTAGTTTGTGTAATTTACGTTACTTATTTGAATCCAAGGGCAACTTTAGTATCTATTAATAGTAGGAGAACATGGGGGCTTCCAATACAACACCTAAAAATGACAAAGTAGCAAAATATATCAAAGGGGAGTTAAGTGAATACCACTGGACAAGCTATACCATTTATTTTATGAAACATGTAAATTAAGACAATTTGAACACATAACCTATTCTATTTCCCTAGAGGCACAATGGATATTTACTGAGGACACAAAACTCAAGTGCTACTATACCTTAAAATACCCGCACTACGGCCACGATGTTGATGGCTGCCCTCAGCCCCGAGGATACGGGCTTGCGGCCCTGTTCCTAATACACTCCCAAGACACACTGATGAAATTTAGTTTTTCCAACTTATTGCTGGGAAGGATTGCTCCTCCCACCATCTAATACAGCCCCAGGGCTCCACCCATTATTTTGGCACTGGCCAACCATTTAACACGTAGGCCTGAGGTCTGGCTCTCTAGGGCCAATAAGGACTTGGCCCTTATCTCAGGCCAATCACCTTCACTGATCTGTCGTGGAAAGCTACATGAATTCCTGAAGATTGAGTCAGCTCTCCCCAGCTAAAGAGAAGGGGGACAAGGCGCGATGGAGCCCAGGCACCTGCGAGCAATGTTTACAAAACTGATAAATTATGTTCAAGCCTGTCTCCTCTAAGATAGGAGTAGGGACATTTGACTCTGCCTGGTATGGGGAAGGCCGCTGCTGAGAGGGAAAGAGAGGGAAAGAGAGGGAATGAGAGGGAAAGAGAGGGAACATCTGAGTGGGGAATTGAGTGGGGGAAGCCAAGGTATCCAAGACCACCCTACCCTCAGGTCAACCTCTTGACCCTGACAAATGGGCGACCAGGGGGGGGGGGAAGAGGAGACGAATGACGGCCAAGGGGAGGGGAGAAGGAAGGAGGGGAGAGGGAGAAGGAAAGGAGGGGAGAAGGGGAGGGAAAAGAGGGGAGAAGGGAGAACCAATGATCTGAGCCCCAGATCATTACAACTCCCCCTCCTCGGAAATTAAGAAATTTGTGTGTAAAGCAAGTTACACACACTTTTCTTATCCAGAAATCCTGCCCTACCCTAACCATTAACTCCAAAAACAACATTTTTAACCCAACACTATTTTCAACCAATGCCTCAAAACAAAAGAAATTATCTAATCCTAACTAATTCCATCCAATACTCCAACAACAATAACGGCACACCCAAAAGGTGCGCCCCAGCATGTATTTATACCTATCAACACAACAGTAATAATACATAAAACATAAGGACAGAGACCGTCCCTATAATCCTGGCTGTCCACTTGGATGCAGCCCCGCACCCTTCCAACTACCTGGAAGACAAAACATCCTATACCTGTCTTGATATAGTAACAAATAACTGGAGAAATCCCAACCTAACAATTACTAACTAGCTAAAATCAGCTGATAGCCTTCAGCTATCCCAGTATTCCACCTGGAATAAAGATCAAACACATCACACAAAACATTAAATAAAAAAAAATCAATGTCATTAAAAAATTAACAAAATTATAAAATTATATCAACATGGAAGAACACTACCTCTCAGGGACCTAGTGTTCCACTCCACACCTGTGGCAACTGTCCACCACAGCGCTTCCCAATCTTAAAATCTAAAGAAAAGACACAGAAATATTTTTATTATTAAAAAAAGTTCAATGTCCACAGACATGTCCCTTAAGCAACAACAACACTCTGGATATAAGTTCCTCAAACTCCTAATATCCCAGAGTTCATATTCAAGTCCACAACAACAGCGGGTGAACACATTTGTCAGACTGTGTACCACACCCTTATGGTTCAGTAAACCACAAAAAAAAATTAAAAAATATATATATGTATCACTATCAGTATCTAGGATCTAGAAAAATCTAGATAGAGTTCCCCACTGATCAACGTTTCTAGAGACCCTACTAGATGGTTCTCAAACCAGTTTACTCATACAACTTATCTAGAGACAGGGTCATTTTCTAATGTTCACTTTCTAGATTTATTTCTCTATTTCACTAGTTTTAGTTTTCAACATTTAATACTGTTCCAGAGAACTTTCCGAAGGTATATAGGTGCTTACTATCAGATGGAAAATTAAAAGTTGAACTGTTCCGAGTTACCACAGTTTACTATATTAATAGCGTTCATTTTTATATGAAACTTTTCTATGAATATTTTCTCTCGTTCGTTCCTGTTGACATTTCGTTGCTGTAGATTCCGGCGACTACCTCATGTTGCTTGAAGATCCTGGTCGTCTGGAAGTTCCATTTCCGGCCTCGGCCAACTACGGACAGTACAGGGGATCTCGTACTACCCGCACCTGACTTGAGTGACAGCTGACAGCTGGCGGCGGTCAGCTCAGGTGGACCCCGCTAACAGGAACCCGGGTTCACCTCTTCTTATCGCTCCCCAAACAGTCCTGATGGATTGTTGTTAACCATGGCTGCCACAGTAGAGCACAGCTTCGACGTGTCACGATGTCTCGCGTTGGTAGTGAGGTTCGAGTGGCGTTGAAGAGGATGGCATGGTGACAGGACAGGTGGGCCCTGCCTCAGCTCCTGGGCGACGTCATCTACCGGCGTTTACTTGTCATCCCGGTACTACTGGGCCGGTACACCTTCCGTGCAACCCCTCGTGCAGCTGAACTTGGGCCAAGGTACAGGATTGTACCTCATCTGGCGATTCCGCAGGCACTCTGTAGGGGTAGTGCTGTTCGTACCTGAGACCACCGCGTTGCATCTTGGTTTCCACAGACGACGCAACCACAGGTTTTGATAAGAGCTGACAAGTCCTTGCAATTAGCGTTCTTCTTCGTAGACCACTCGTCTTCCACTTCCGGTTTTCCCGCAGTCTTGACTACGCGGCTGGTGGGCGTGGTTGGTGACCTTGAGACAGCTAGCCCACGGTTGTGATGGTGACTGGACTCTGCTCTGTAAAGACAGCATGGCTGGACTGGGACAACCTCGTTAGTGACGTGAGGTGTCGGCCGGGTGACTGTACGCCAGTCACCCCTTCCGGATAACCAATTGACGAGTTACCGGGCACAAGGGGGAGGACTTTATGTAACGTGCCTCAGACCCCGATCTTATCAGCCAGGTGGGTCATCCCCAGACCTGCTGATCTCGATCCTTGGTTCACGTGTGACTGGGAGGCTGGAACTGGTGTACCATCAGACCTGAGAAAGACAGACAACAACAAATGGCGGAAGCATGGATATTACTCTGAGGTATAGGTAGATGGAAACCCCAGAGCAAGGCAAGTATGCTACCTGAGTCATGCACATCAGTAAATACACACCATTGCCTCTACAGGATAATTATTATGAAATTACTAAACCTGACTAGGGGAGATCATTACCAATTTACTGTACAGCTCGCGACCTTGTTACCATGGGGTGACAAGATTGAACTTGACTACTGATGAGATCTGACAGAAGGTCATCCTCATCATCTGACTCAGCACTTGGATCATTAGACAGGTCAGGAATTAGACTTGCTGAAGGCAGCTCTAGTTCCTCCCTCGCGTGATAAGGTTTTAATTTATTAATGTGAATCGTTCTCTCAACTTGGTCTTCAAAAATACCTTTAATAACAAAATTAACCGGACCTTTTCTTTCAATTACTCGGTAAGGGCCCCGCCATCTAGGAGCAAGTTTCCTACTCTGATTGGCAGGAGCCGCCTCATTAACTCTCAACACAAGACTCCCGACTTTCAACTCAAGAGGTCGTACCTTCTTGTCATAATGCTGAGCATAGCGGTCTCGTGCTGTCTTGGAAGCCCTAGCTGCAATTCTCCATGCATTTTTCATCTTATTTAAAACTTCTGATGGGTAATCTTCCCCATATACAATATTATGTCTGTTAAGCAGACCTGACGGGAAATTACATGAATGCCCTGTGAACAGCAAAAGGGGTTGGGTGTTAATGGACTGATGGATGGCAGTGTTCAGAGCCAACTGGACATAGGGGAGTTGTTCGTCCCACGAATTTGCATCATGCTCTGCAAGAATTGCAAGCATATCTTTAACTGACCGGTTCGTCCGTTCTGTCATGCCGTTAGCCTGAGGGTGATAAGCCGTCGTGAATGCTGACGTGGTTTCTATAATTTTACATACTTCTCTAAAAATATTCCCATTAAATTCCTGACCTCGGTCAGAAACTAACACTTTAGGGGGACCGAATACAGTGACGAACCTATCTAAGAACGCCTTTGCAACAGTTCGTGAATCCTTCTGAGGCAATGCAATCAGTGTAGTGTACCTGGACAGGTGGTCTACCAACACCAATACGTAACGGTTTCCTGAATGACTGTGATGCAGATCAATCAGATCAGCCCCCACCCGATCTAAAGGTTCCAAAATTTCTGGGAATTCTTGCAATGGAGGTTGTACCTTAAGGGTACCTTTCCTCCTTTGACAATGACCACAGGACTTAACGAAGTTAATGACCTCTGTTAACATACCGGGGAAGAAAAAGAGTGACTTGGCTTTCATGTGAGTTTTAAAAATCCCCGGATGACCTGCAATCTTAGACGAATGTGCGAGTTTCAACGCCGACTTCTTCAACACCTCTGGGATAACCAACTGAAAAACTGCACGATCCTGCTGTCCCTTTACATAAAATAAGACCCCATCCTTCATTTCAAAATCATGAATTGCTAAATTACGTTTCTTCGACGGATATTTTCCTCCCTCCAAAAGTTCAATAATTTCCTTCCACCTTGGTTCGTTCATCTGGAATTCTCGCATTTTCTCACTGGAAATATTTTCAATATTAAGATTTACGTTAATAGTAGCGATGTTTCTACTCAAAGTGTCTGGTACAACATGTGATGGACCAGGCTTGTAAAGTATTTGGAATGAGTGAGCAGCTAGTTCATGAGACCAACGTGACATGCGAGGGCACTTAGTTCTTTTCTTAAAAATATGAGTCAAAGCCCTGTGATCTGTATAAATGACAAAGTGACGTTGGAAAAGATATGGTTCAAAGTACCTGACACTTTCTACCACAGCCAAAGCTTCCCTATCCGTTGCAGAATAGCGGACCTCCGGACCCTTAACCTTCCTGCTGAAATATGCAACTGGATGAGGATGATTGTCATTATCACGTTGCATTAAGCACCCACCAATAGCTATGCCACTGGCGTCAGTGTGTACTTCCCACTCCTTATCAAAATCCGGTACTGCCAAGACTGGGGTGGTAATGAGTTGACTTTTTAATTTTGCATAAGCGTTATCATGCTCAAGTTTCCAAACGAATTTAACATTTTTCTTAGTGAGCTCAGTTAACGGTGCTGTTGTACTTGCAAAACCCTCAATGTGGCGACGGAAATATCCGGCTGCCCCCAGAAACCTTCGAACATCCTTTGCTGTTTTAGGTGTAGGCATGTCAGCAATGGCACGACAGGAGTCGGGGTCAGGTCGGATACCGTCTGTGCTCACCTGGAATCCCAGAAACTTGAATTTCTGAGATGCCAGAGTGCACTTACTCACGTTAAGTTTGAACCCCGCCTTATCTAACAATGCCAACGTCTCAGTCAAATCTCGTAAGTGCTCATCAAACGTCCTGGAGTAGATAACCACATCATCCAGGTACGCTAACGAGTGCCTACCCAAGACTGGACTGAGGATATAATTAATTGCCCTCTGAAATGATGAAGGCGCTGTCTTTAACCCGAAAGGCATCCGCTTGAATTGATAAGTATGAACCCCATCAGAGAAGGCGGTCTTTTCTCTATCTTTCTCAGCGACTGGGATGGCCCAATACGCAGATTTCGCATCCAGAGTGGAAAAGTATTTGGCTGCCCCAAACTGATCTATTATTTCTTGTATCCGTGGCAAAGGATACACATCACCTTTAGTAATTTCGTTGATTTTTCCGTAGTCAACACAAAACCTATAACTACCATCCGGTTTACGTACCAGCACCACTGGCGACAACCATGGTGATGTACTAGGCTCTATCACATCCTGTCTCAACATTTTCTGACACTCATCCCTAATTACTTCCTTCGCCCGTTCCGGAAGCCTCCATTGACGGGTGTAAATAGGAGGATGGTCACCTGTGGGAATAACATGCTCGATCCTATCCAGAAGCCCGATCTGATCGTCTTCTGTTGCAAACAGTCTAGGGAATTTACGTAAAATCCCTCTCAAAAGTTTCCTATCTGACTGTTGCACATGTTGCAAATCCAGAGCCGAGATTAACTTATCAACTTCTTGAATATTACTACTTTTCCCTGTCTCGGTCTTGTTTTTTCCCTGTGTACTACTTTCTGTAACATTAAGTGCACTACATTGTGCTATGGTGGCTGGCATCTCCTCCTGGCTTTGATACTGAAAAATTCCTGTATTTTCTACAACTGTAGCCTGAGACAACCTATCACCTGCCCTGAAACGATAGGTTTTGTGCGAGAGATTGACAACTGGAATAAGGGCACCTTTATCAAGCACTGTGATCAAATGATGAGGGATCAACAACCTGTCACATCTCCCAGCCACCTGAAGGGTGGTACCTGGTGCAATGTGACGTCCCACTGATACTTTAATGAATTTAACTGAATGTGGTGGGCAACATTGTTTCACCAAGGCATGTAACCCTCATGATTTCTTCTCTGTGTCTGGAAGAGACTTAAACAACAACTTTGGGTAGTGAATGTTGTACTTCTGTTTCTTACTAATGGAAGCAATTACTGGTGGATGATCTACCATTTTAATGGGATAAACTACCTGACCCAACTTCAATCTGCACTTCCTTGCTCCCTCTTGAGCCGACAAAGAAAAGTTAACTCGTCCCAGAAAATCCATTCCCAACAAAATCTGACCAGGGAATGCAAGATTCTCGACAACCGTGCAATTGTGTGGGTAAGCTTCTCCCTTACCCACTTCAAAATTGAGAGTGGCCTGGCCCAAGATATTAATATGTTGACCATTTACTGCTGTTAAATGCTTCCCACAACGCTTAAGGCGTGTCTCTTTAAGTGTGCTGAAGGCTGACTTCTTAATGAGAGTTGCTTGACTTCCGGTGTCCACAAAAACTGTCAATCTCACACCTTCAACCGTCATCTCAAACGTAGGTCTGCCACCACCCGAGGCGGGATTTTCTCATGATTCTGTTCTCCCCTTCCGGCATCTCGCTTTTACGTGGCCTCTTTTCCCACAATTAAAACAAATACGCGAGTCCCACCAGTCATTACGTGGGGGTTGTTGTTTGCGACCACTGCCCGCCGCTTTCGTCTGGGGGGGTCCTGACCTATTGCCCCCTTGTCCGCTCTGTACCTTCCTGCTCACCGCATTGACATATGGCGACGTCCGCCCCTCCTCCGCATCCAAGTCCTCATCTATATGGTCTTCGGCGTATTGTACGAGTTCCCTAAAACTCAGGGAAGCCGTGTCCGTAGCGAGGTATGGACCGATATGAGCGGGCAAAGCCTTACAAAATAGCTGCTTTGCAAACCGTTCCTCCTGCTGCGCATCGTAACCCAACTCCTGAGTGAGATCACCTATCCTGGTCCTAAGGAAGGCACCA
Source organism: Procambarus clarkii (assembly GCF_040958095.1). Classification (NCBI taxonomy): domain Eukaryota; kingdom Metazoa; phylum Arthropoda; class Malacostraca; order Decapoda; family Cambaridae; genus Procambarus; species Procambarus clarkii. The sequence goes on along the minus strand of NC_091160.1, from coordinate 37,714,200 downwards.
AAATCTTTTAATTGAGTACCTTTATCCCTCTGCAATGACGTTAAGTAGCGACGAGCCTCCTCTTTAGTAATTTTCGCCTTAAATCGGTCCTTGATGGCCTGCACGAATTGTGGCCACGTCACCAAATGCCTGAATTCCTCAGACTTCCTCAGGGGCCCGTCGCGACCCACACATGCCCCAGTGGCCAGATTAATTTTAGTTTCATCGTCAGGAGCCGCGGCTAACACAGAATCCATCTCCCACAACCAATTTTCCACACAACGGTTGCGTTCCACTTTATTCGATGGGAGTTCAGCACAATTTAACCTTGGCAAGGACAACTTCGGGAGTGACGCCACAAGTCCCGGTCTATAGGATGGAGTACTGGGAATGTAAGGGGGTGCCTGACCAGGGGGGGAAGGAACTATGAGGGGTTGGGTGTAGGATGGGGATAAGGGTTGGGAGTGGGGTGAGGAGGGATTCCCCAGTGACCAAGGGGCTACCCCAGGTGAGTAACTATTTGAGGCACTACTCTGATAAGGTGGTTGTTGACCCTGTTGTTGATTGTGTGAGGGTTGTGAACCGTTCTGTCCTTGTAGTAACTGTAGCAGCATCTGTAGTACCTGTGGTTGTTGTTGTGCAACCTGGTGTACTTGTTGTTGTTGTTGTGCTACCTGATGTACCTGTTGTTGTGGTGCAAACTGTTGTGCCTGGTGTTGTTGTGTAACCTGGTGTACCTGTTGTTGTTGTGCAACCTGTTGTACCTGGTGTTGTTGTGCAACCTGTTGTACCTGTTGTTGTTGTGCAACCTGTTGTACCTGTTGTTGTTGTGCAACCTGTTGTACCTGGTGTTGTTGAGCAACCTGTTGTACCTGGTGTTGTTGTGATCCGTTTTGCCCCTGCAGTAACTGTAGTAGCATCTGTATGGCTTGTTGTTGTGCGTCGGGTTGTACCTGTTGTAATTGTTGTTGTTGTGGGGGTGGTGTGTGTACGTTCATAAGCCCAGGGATCGTCAGGCCTTGAGAACCCGCAATGGCATCATCCCCGGGAACTCCTTGTTCAACTGGGGTGGATGTTCTAATAGTGGGGTCCACACCCCCATCACTTCCTATCGCCTCACCAATCATCGTGATGTCCGGTGAGCCAGAGCCCCCCAATGAAATCCTGCTTTCGTCCAAGGCTGCCGCCCCTTGGGCACCCGGATCCGTTACACCCCCCGTGGGGTTCACTTGGGGTCCCTCCGCAAGGGCTAACGTCTGTACTGCCCTCACCAGGTGAGGGTCTGTCGATGGTGCTCCCCCGGTAGCCTCGTCGTCTACCATACCTTTACTCCTGAGCTTCATGTGCTTATCACACGACATATTCTCGCTAAGCCTCGCAACCTAGCCCTACCTGGGGAAAACAGGCAAAGTTCTGAACCCCCCAAGCGATTGCGGTGAAATTTTAACACAACCCCGATCTCAACAACTAATCACTCGCTCAATAATCTCTAACCTTTTATGTTAACCTCTTGAACATCTAGACCGGAACTACTCTTCATTCACGTCGGTCACCGCGTTCCACAGCCCCAGTGAAAACCATAAATTACCGAAGCTTGTTGACAGACGATGACAGCTGTCGGAGTCAGTGTCTCGCTGACTACGCTACACCAATGAATGAATTTCTTTAGACATAGTATCCTCTTCTCTCATTCGTAAAATTTATATGCGGACAGATGGAAATACGCAGCCGGCATCGACTACTAATCATCACTTGTGAAACAAACACTGTATACGATGTTGAATAAATTATATATGCGCACTTATAAACCACACAAAAAGGTTACGTTAATTATTAATTGATCGAACTGCTAGAATAAACTTGAAAAAAATGTAATTAATTTCCACTATATTTATTTGACACTCGAAGATGACTAGTAACGCAAATATAAAAAGAATTATAGTGCGACTTTCTTATCTGTAAATGCAAATCCAATATAAATCTTAGAAAAATTGATAATTCCCGAATTCTTTAACAAAATATACTGAAATTATACAAGTGATATTTACGCGAAAGGGACTACACCGGATTTACTGTAATTAATTTAGTTTCACCTCTATTTTATTTACCGAAAATAATCAAAGTCTTGTTTACCAGCGCACAATAATTACAACACTTTACGTTAACTGAATTTCCTAAATTTTTCTTGAAAATCTTAGACGCACTAGGAATGAACGACGGTAACGTTAATTTAACACTGGCGCGATGTTTATATCTTCAACAATTATTTTTTTTAATTCCGTAACGCCCGACGCTAACAACGGCGCTCGGATATAATTATAAGTATTATTAGTTAAACCAAGTTAATGTTAAATTAATTATTTACGTTACTGTATGAACTCGTTGTTTACATAGGATACACTTGTTCACCGCCGGTCGCGTTGTAGAATACTGAGAAATATACACTGATAACTGCGACGCTCACAGCTACAGAGTCGCGCTGAACCTTAAGTAAAAATTAGTAATTAACTTCCCAAAATTATAATTTAAATACTGGCGCGTAGTTGACTTGTTACTTTAACGGAATATAACACTCGCTAACCACTTGGACACGTTGGTAAGTATACAAAAATTAAACGCGCGCTCACTGTCACGAAGTCGAATCCTCAGAAAGTTGTCTCCGCACTAATTCGTAATTACCCAAGTATTTCTTTTCTCAAAATTATAAATTAAATACCGACGTGTAGTTCGCTTATCACTTGAACTGAATATACCACTCGCGAGACACTTAGACACTTGGTTGAGTGCAAACAATTACTGAGCGCTGTCACACTGGGCGCTGAGTAAAACCGCTAGAAAATTCAGAGTCCCAACGCTAATTCGCTTAAATGACCAAAATTCGACTTTTGGTCTCTCAAAGTTCTAACTCGGATCACTTTAATCGCACACTTGAATTAACACTGACGACCCGATGATCGTATGGCCCGGCACAAAACTAGAATTTATTCCGAAATTGAGATTTTCCAAGCGACTTTGAAAAATATCATCACAAAAATTTTCCACGATTTCACTGATTTCAGTTCTTTCACTGACTTCACTTTATACACCGCACTTCACTTGAACACAGTAAACCACTCACCTTTTAGTAATCCTCTCAAAGAATTAATACTGCACAATACGAAAACAAAAATCCAGACTTAAACATGTAAAACAAATACTTAGAAAGATAATAACACTTATATCTGAGAATTAGGTAACCAAGGGGGAACACTTAACTAACGAAGGGATACTTAACCTGAAAGGGAACTTAATATAAAGGGAACTTAATTTAGTACTTAAGGAAATCTCGATTTAACCTATAACCGTCCCGTCCCGGCCCGCCCTGTCGCTTCTCCAAGCCTAGGTAACCACATCCACCTAGATCCCGACAGTACCAAATAATCCTGTCCTTCGCGGTCAACGGTTAGACTAGATAGCGGAACAACCGACGGATCTAACTGTCCGACACCACCGTTATTCCGTTGCTAGAGAATCTACTACGCCATCCCTCAGTGAACTCTTGGTACCTTCATGGCTGTACCGTAAAAATCTAGCGATTGGGTCGCCTACCACGCCCTCGGGGATAATAATTAGCGTCCTAATACTTCCCCGCCCCGACAATTCGACACCTAGAATTGTTGCTGCGAAAACCACCACGCAGCACCCTTGTCCGTAGTTGCAGAGGGTCGAGAAAATAATACCCTTTCCAACTACCCAAGGCGGCCTCCACACTTAACTGCCTGCTAGCGCATACACTTAAGTGACTAATTAAACTTACCAGCCCCGCACGACCCTAGAATCGCCTACTCTATGCGAATCGCACCACATAGGATTACCGTCGACTCTATCTCATGGGCCCCGGCTGCACCCTCACCACATAGCATAACCGAACGGACAGGCGCGTGAGGCTTCAATAATCGTCAAGAAATTATTGAAACACCGCTGCTACCATTGTAATGACCGCATTGTCCTGCCGTAATAACCGCGGCCTCTATTGTAATAACCCAATGTTCCCCAGTATCAATCCTGTTATCTTGTTATCTCTCGTGATCGTAATATACGCTCTCTGTTGTACATCTCTGTCTCTCTTCACTCAATACCCCAGCTTAACACTGTTACAGTCCAGTATGACCCCTCACTGGACTGCCACGTATGTAAGAGGAATATTAAATGAGGAAGATACACCAAGGACAAGGGTTATTAGTTAAAAAAACAATAACAAAACACATTTACACTGCCACCACCTTCCCGACCAACCATACCTGAATGTGTCTATCACCGATCCCCCAGGAAGGCAAGGAATCAGTAACCATGGGACTCCGGGTAATATGAATTTTAGTAATAAATTTTGGAAAATTAGTTTGTGTAATTTACGTTACTTATTTGAATCCAAGGGCAACTTTAGTATCTATTAATAGTAGGAGAACATGGGGGCTTCCAATACAACACCTAAAAATGACAAAGTAGCAAAATATATCAAAGGGGAGTTAAGTGAATACCACTGGACAAGCTATACCATTTATTTTATGAAACATGTAAATTAAGACAATTTGAACACATAACCTATTCTATTTCCCTAGAGGCACAATGGATATTTACTGAGGACACAAAACTCAAGTGCTACTATACCTTAAAATACCCGCACTACGGCCACGATGTTGATGGCTGCCCTCAGCCCCGAGGATACGGGCTTGCGGCCCTGTTCCTAATACACTCCCAAGACACACTGATGAAATTTAGTTTTTCCAACTTATTGCTGGGAAGGATTGCTCCTCCCACCATCTAATACAGCCCCAGGGCTCCACCCATTATTTTGGCACTGGCCAACCATTTAACACGTAGGCCTGAGGTCTGGCTCTCTAGGGCCAATAAGGACTTGGCCCTTATCTCAGGCCAATCACCTTCACTGATCTGTCGTGGAAAGCTACATGAATTCCTGAAGATTGAGTCAGCTCTCCCCAGCTAAAGAGAAGGGGGACAAGGCGCGTCTATGGAGCCCAGGCACCTGCGAGCAATGTTTACAAAACTGATAAATTATGTTCAAGGCTGTCTCCTCTAAGATAGGAGTAGGGACATTTGACTCTGCCTGGTATGGGGAAGGCCGCTGCTGAGAGGGAAAGAGAGGGAATGAGAGGGAAAGAGAGGGAACATCTGAGTGGGGAATTGAGTGGGGGAAGCCAAGGTATCCAAGACCACCCTACCCTCAGGTCAACCTCTTGACCCTGACAAATGGGCGACCAGGGGGGGGGGAAGAGGAGGAGACGAATGACGGCCAAGGGGAGGGGAGAAGGAAGGAGGGGAGAGGGAGAAGGAAAGGAGGGGAGAAGGGGAGGGAAAAGAGGGGAGAAGGGAGAACCAATGATCTGAGCCCCAGATCATTACATCCCTACCCATCAACACCTTCCCTACCGATCAACACCTTCCCTACCCTTCACCACCTTCCCTACCCTTCACCACCTTGTCTACCCTTCACCACCTTCCCTACCCTTCACCACCTTGTAATGATCTGGGGCGGGTGTAACGGATCCGGGTGCCCAAGGGGCGGCAGCCCTGGACGAAAGCAGGATTTCATTGGGGGGCTCTGGCTCAGCGGACATCACGATGATTGGTGAGGCGATAGGTGATGGGGTTGTGGACCCCACTATTAGAACATCCACACCAGTTGAACAAGGAGTTCCCGGGGATGATGCCATTGTGGGTTCTCAAGGCCTGACGATCCCTGGGCTTATGAACGTACACACACCACCACCACAACCCCAACAATTACAACAGGTACAACCCGACGCACAACAACAAGCCATACAGATGCTACTACAGTTACTGCAGGGGCAAAACGGATCACAACAACAACAGGTACAACAGGTTGCACAACAACAACAGGTACAACAGGTTGCACAACAACAACAGGTACAACAGGTTGCACAACAACAACAGGTACAACAGGTTGCACAACAACAACAGGTACAACAGGTTGCTCAACAACCACAGGTACAACAGGTTGCACAACAACACCAGGTACAACAGGTTACACAACAACAGGTACAACAGGTTGCACAACAACACCAGGTACAACAGGTTGCACAACAACAACAGGTACAACAGGTTGCACAACAACAACAGGTACAACAGGTTGCACAACAACAACAGGTACAACAGGTTGCTCAACAACCACAGGTACAACAGGTTGCACAACAACACCAGGTACAACAGGTTACACAACAACAGGTACAACAGGTTGCACAACAACAACAGGTACAACAGGTTGCTCAACAACCACAGGTACAACAGGTTGCACAACAACAACAGGTACAACAGGTTGCTCAACAACAACAGGTACAACAGGTTGCACAACAACACCAGGTACAACAGGTTGCACAACAACCACAGGTACAACAGGTTGCACAACAACCACAGGTACAACAGGTTGCACAACAACACCAGGTACAACAGGTTGCTCAACAACAACAGGTACAACAGGTTGCACAACAACCACAGGTACAACAGGTTGCACAACAACACCAGGTACAACAGGTTGCTCAACAACAACAGGTACAACAGGTTGCACAACAACACCAGGTACAACAGGTTGCACAACAACAACAGGTACAACAGGTTACACAACAACAACAGGTACAACAGGTTACACAACAACACCAGGTACAACAGGCACAACAGTTTGCACCACAACATCAGGTACATCAGGTAGCACAACAACAACAACAAGTACACCAGGTTGCACAACAACAACCACAGGTACTACAGATGCTGCTACAGTTACTACAAGGACAGAACGGTTCACAACCCTCACACAATCAACAACAGGGTCAACAACCACCTTATCAGAGTAGTGCCTCAAATAGTTACTCACCTGGGGTAGCCCCTTGGTCACTGGGGAATCCCTCCTCACCCCACTCCCAACCCTTATCCCCATCCTACACCCAACCCCTCATAGTTCCTTCCCCCCCTGGTCAGGCACCCCCTTACATTCCCAGTACTCCATCCTATAGACCGGGACTTGTGGCGTCACTCCCGAAGTTGTCCTTGCCAAGGTTAAATTGTGCTGAACTCCCATCGAATAAAGTGGAACGCAACCGTTGTGTGGAAAATTGGTTGTGGGAGATGGATTCTGTGTTAGCCGCGGCTCCTGACGATGAAACTAAAATTAATCTGGCCACTGGGGCATGTGTGGGTCGCGACGGGCCCCTGAGGAAGTCTGAGGAATTCAGGCATTTGGTGACGTGGCCACAATTCGTGCAGGCCATCAAGGACCGATTTAAGGCGAAAATTACTAAAGAGGAGGCTCGTCGCTACTTAACGTCATTGCAGAGGGATAAAGGTACTCAATTAAAAGATTTTGGTGCCTTCCTTAGGACCAGGATAGGTGATCTCACTCAGGAGTTGGGTTACGATGCGCAGCAGGAGGAACGGTTTGCAAAGCAGCTATTTTGTAAGGCCTTGCCCGCCCATATCGGTCCCTACCTCGCTACGGACACGGCTTCCCTGAGTTTTAGGGAACTCGTACAATACGCCGAAGACCATATAGATGAGGACTTGGATGCGGAGGAGGCGCGGACGTCGCCATATGTCAATGCGGTGAGCAGGAAGGTAGAGAGCGGACAAGGGAGCAATAGGTCAGGACCCCCCCAGACGAAAGCGGTGGGCAGTGGTCGCACGCAACAACCCCCACGTAATGACTGGTGGGACTCGCGTACTTGTTTTAATTGTGGGAAAAGAGGCCACGTAAAAGCGAGATGCCGGAAGGGGAGAACAGAATCATGAGAGAATCCCGCCTCGGGTGGTGGCAGACCTACGTTTGAGATGACGGTTGAAGGTGTGAGATTGACAGTTTTTGTGGACACCGGAAGTCAAGCAACTCTCATTAAAAAGTCAGCCTTCAGCACACTTAAAGAGACACGCCTTAAGCGTTGTGGGAAGCATTTAACAGCAGTAAATGGTCAACATATTAATATCTTGGGCCAGGCCACTCTCAATTTTGAAGTGGGTAAGGGAGAAGCTTACCCACACAATTGCACGATTGTCGAAAATCTTGCATTCCCTGGTCAGATTTTGTTGGGAATGGATTTTCTGGGACGAGTTAATTATTCTTTGTCGGCTCAAGAGGGAGCAAGGAAGTGCAGATTGAAGTTGGGCCAGGTGGTGTACCCCATTAAAATGGTAGATCATCCTCCAGTAATTGCTTCCATTAGTAAGAAACAGAAGTACAACTGTCACTACCCTAAGTTGTTGTTGAAGTCTCTTCCAGACACAGATAAGAAATCATGTGGGTTACATGCCTTGGTGAAACAATGTTGCCCACCACATTCAGTGAAATTCATTAAAGTATCAGTGGGACGTCACATTGCACCAGGTACCACCCTTCAGGTGGCTGGGAGATGTGACAGGTTGTTGATCCCTCATCACTTGATCACAGTGCTTGATAAAGGTGCCCTTATCCCAGTTGTCAATCTCTCGCACAAAACCTATCGTTTCAGGGCAGGTGATAGGGTGTCTCAGGCTACAATTGTAGAAAATACAGGAATTTTTCAGTATCAAAGCCAGGAGGAGATGCCAGCCACCATAGCACAATGTAGTGCACTTAATGTTACACAAAGTATTACACAGGGGAAATACAAGACCGAGACAGGAAAAAGTAGTAATACTCAGGAAGTTGATAAGTTAATCTCGGCTCTGGATTTGCAACATGTGCAACAGTCAGATAGGAAACTTTTGAGAGGGATTTTACGTAAATTCCTTAGACTGTTTGCAACAGAAGACGATCAGATCGGGCTTCTGGATAGGATCGAGCATGTTATTCCTACAGGTGATCACCCTCCTATTTACACCCGTCAATGGAGGCTTCCGGAACGGGCGAAGGAAGTAATTAGGGATGAGTGTCAGAAAATGTTGAGACAGGATGTGATAGAGCCTAGTACATCTCCATGGTTGTCGCCAGTTGTGTTGGTACGTAAACCGGATGGTAGTTATAGGTTTTGTGTTGACTACCGAAAGATCAACGAAATTACTAAAGGTGATGTGTATCCTTTGCCACGGATACAAGAAATAATAGATCAGTTTGGGGCAGCCAAATACTTTTCCACTCTGGATGCGAAATCTGCGTATTGGGCCATCCCAGTTGCTGAGAAAGATAGAGAAAAGACCGCCTTCTCTGATGGGGTTCATACTTATCAATTCAAGCGGATGCCTTTCGGGTTAAAGACAGCGCCTTCATCATTTCAGAGGGCAATTAATTATATCCTCAGTCCAGTCTTGGGGAGGCACTCGTTAGCGTACCTGGATGATGTGGTTATCTACTCCAGGACGTTTGATGAGCACTTACGAGATTTGACTGAGACGTTGGCATTGTTAGATAAGGCGGGGTTCAAACTTAACGTGAGTAAGTGCACTCTGGCATCTCAGAAGTTTAAGTTTCTGGGATTCCAGGTGAGCACAGACGGTATCCGACCTGACCCAGACTCCTGTCGTGCCATTGCTGACATGCCTACACCTAAGACAGCAAAGGATGTTCGAAGGTTTCTGGGGGCAGCCGGATATTTCCGTCGCCACATTGAGGGTTTTGCAAGTACAACAGCACCGTTAACTGAGCTCACTAAGAAAAATGTTAAATTCGTTTGGAAACTTGAGCATGATAACGCTTATGCAAAATTAAAAAGTCAACTCATTACCACCCCAGTCTTGGCAGTACCGGATTTTGATAAGGAGTGGGAAGTACACACTGACGCCAGTGGCATAGCTATTGGTGGGTGCTTAATGCAACGTGATAATGACAATCTTCCTCACCCAGTAGCATATTTCAGCAGGAAGGTTAAGGGTCCGGAGGTCCGCTATTCTGCAACGGATAGGGAGGCTTTGGCTGTGGTAGAAAGTGTCAGGTACTTTGAACCGTATCTTTTCCAACGTCACTTTGTCATTTACACAGATCACAGGGCGTTGACTCATATTTTTAAGAAAAGAACTAAGTGCCCTCGCATGTCACGTTGGTCTCATGAACTAGCTGCCCACTCATTCCAAATACTTTACAAGCCGGGTCCATCACATGTTGTACCAGACACTTTGAGTAGAAACATTGCTACTATTAACGTAAATCTTAATATTGAAAATATTTCCAGTGAGAAAATGCGAGAATTCCAGATGAACGAACCAAGGTGGAAGGAAATTATTGAACTTTTGGAGGGAGGAAAATATCCGTCGAAGAAACGTAATTTAGCAATTCATGATTTTGAAATGAAGGATGGGGTCTTATTTTATGTAAAGGGACAGCAGGATCGTGCAGTTTTTCAGTTGGTTATCCCAGAGGTGTTGAAGAAGTCGGCGTTGAAACTCGCACATGCGTCTAAGATTGCAGGTCATCCGGGGATTTTTAAAACTCACATGAAAGCCAAGTCACTCTTTTTCTTCCCCGGTATGTTAACAGAGGTCATTAACTTCGTTAAGTCCTGTGGTCATTGTCAAAGGAGGAAAGGTACCCTTAAGGTACAAGCTCCATTGCAAGAATTCCCAGAAATTTTGGAACCTTTAGATCGGGTGGGGGCTGATCTGATTGATCTGCATCACAGTCATTCAGGAAACCGTTACGTATTGGTGTTGGTAGACCACCTGTCCAGGTACACCACACTGATTGCATTGCCTCAGAAGGATTCACGAACTGTTGCAAAGGCGTTCTTAGATAGGTTCGTCACTGTATTCGGTCCCCCTAAAGTGTTAGTTTCTGACCGAGGTCAGGAATTTAATGGGAATATTTTTAGAGAAGTATGTAAAATTATAGAAACCACGTCAGCATTCACGACGGCTTATCACCCTCAGGCTAACGGCATGACAGAACGGACGAACCGGTCAGTTAAAGATATGCTTGCAATTCTTGCAGAGCATGATGCAAATTCGTGGGACGAACAACTCCCCTATGTCCAGCTAGCTCTGAACACTGCCATCCATCAGTCCATTAACACCCAACCCCTTTTGCTGTTCACAGGTCATTCATGTAATTTCCCGTCAGGTCTGCTTAACAGACATAATATTGTATATGGGGAAGATTACCCATCAGAAGTTTTAAATAAGATGAAAAATGCATGGATAATTGCAGCCAGGGCTTCCAAGACAGCACGAGACCGCTATGCTCAGCATTATGACAAGAAGGTACGACCTCTTGAGTTGAAAGTCGGGAGTCTTGTGTTGAGAGTTAATGAGGCGGCTCCTGCCAATCAGAGTAGGAAACTTGCACCTAGATGGCGGGGCCCTTACCGGGTAATTGAAAGAAAAGGTCCGGTTAATTTTGTTATTAAAGGTATTTTTGAAGACCAAGTTGAGAGAACGATTCACATTAATAAATTAAAACCTTATCACGCGAGGGAGGAACTAGAGCTGCCTTCAGCAAGTCTAATTCCTGACCTGTCTAATGATCCAAGTGCTGAGTCAGATGATGAGGATGACCTTCTGTCAGATCTCATCAGTAGTCAAGTTCAATCTTGTCACCCCATGGTAACAAGGTCGCGAGCTGTACAGTAAATTGGTAATGATCTCCCCTAGTCAGGTTTAGTAATTTCATAATAATTATCCTGTAGAGGCACTGGTGTGTATTTCCTGATGTGCATGACTCAGGTAGCATACTTGCCTTGCTCTGGGGTTTCCAACTTCCTACACCTCAGAGTAATATCCATGCTTCCGCCATTTGTTGTTGTCTGTCTTTCTCAGGTCTGATGGTACACCAGTTCCAGCCTCCCAGTCACACGTGAACCAAGGATCGAGATCAGCAGGTCTGGGGATGACCCACCTGGCTGATAAGATCGGGGTCTGAGGCACGTTACATAAAGTCCTCCCCCTTGTACCCGGTAACTCGTCAATTGGTTATCCGGAAGGGGTGACTGGCGTACAGTCACCCGGCCGACACCTCACGTCACTAACGAGGTTGTCCCAGTCCAGCCATGCTGTCTTCACGGAGCAGAGTCCAGTCACCATCACAACCGTGGGCAAGCTGTCTCAAGGTCACCAACCACGCCCACCAGCCGCGTAGTCAAGACTGCGGGAAAACCGGAAGTGGAAGACGAGTGGTTTACGAAGAAGAACGCTAATTGCAAGGACTTGTCAGCTCTTATCAAAACCTGTGGTTGCGTCGTCTGTGGAAACCAAGATGCAACGCGGTGGTCTCAGGTACGAACAGCACTACCCCTACAGAGTGCTTGCGGAATCGCCAGATGAGGTACAATCCTGTACCTCGGCCCAAGTTCAGCTACACGAGGGGTTGCACGGAAGGTGTACCGGCCCAGTAGTACCGGGATGACAAGTAAACGCCGGTAGATGACGTCGCCCAGGAGCTGAGGCAGGGCCCACCTGTCCTGTCACCATGCCATCCTCTTCAACGCCACTCGAACCTCACTACCAACGCGAGACATCGTGATACGTCGAAGCTGTGCTCTACTGTGGCAGCCATGGTTAACAACAATCCATCAAGACTGTTTGGGGAGCGATAAGAAGAGGTGAACCCGGGTTCCTGTTAGCGGGGTCCACCTGAGCTGACAGCCGCCAGCTGCCAGCTGTCACTCAAGTCAGGTGCGGGTAGTACGAGACCCCCTGTACTGCCCGCAGTTGGCCGGGGCCGGAAATGGAACTTCCAGACGACCAGGATCTTCAAGCAACATGAGGTAGTCGCCGGAATCTACAGCAACGAAATGTCAACAGGAACGAACGAGAGAAAATATTTATAGAAAAGTTTTCATTTGAAAATAAACGCTATTAATATAGTAAACTGTGGTAACTCGGAACAGTTCAACTTTTAATTTTCCATCTGATAGTAAGCACCTATACACCTTCGGAAAGTTCTCTGGAACAGTATTAAATGTTGAAAACTAGAACTAGTGAAATAGAGAAATAAATCTAGAAAGTGAACATTAGAAAATGACCCTGTCTCTAGATAAGTTGTATGAGTAAACTGGTTTGAGAACCATCTAGTAGGGTCTCTAGAAACGTTGATCAGTGGGGAACTTTATCTAGATTTTTCTAGATCCTAGATACTGATAGTGATACATATATATATTTTTAATTTTTTTTGTGGTTTACTGAACAATAAGGGTGTGGTACACAGTCTGACAAATGTGTTCACCCGCTGTTGTTGTGGACTTGAATATGAACTCTGGGATATTAGGAGTATGAGGAACTTATATCCAGAGTGTTGTTGTTGGTTGAGGGACATGTCTGTAGACATTGAATTTTTTTTAATAATAAAAATATTTCTGTGTCTTTTCTTTAGATTTTAAGATTGGGAAGCGCTGTGGTGGACAGTTGCCACAGGTGTGCAGTGGAACACTAGGTCCCTGAGAGGTAGTGTTCTTCCATGTTGATATAATTTTATAATTTTGTTAATTTTTTTTAATGACATTGATTTTTTTTTATTTAATGTTTTGTGTGATGTGTTTGATCTTTATTCCAGGTGGAATACTGGGATAGCTGAAGGCTATCAGCTGATTTTAGCTAGTTAGTAATTGTTAGGTTGGGATTTCTCCAGTTATTTGTTACTATATCAAGACAGGTATAGGATGTTTTGTCTTCCAGGTAGTTGGAAGGGTACGGGGCTGCATCCAAGTGGACAGCCAGGATTATAGGGACGGTCTCTGTCCTTATGTTTTATGTATTATTACTGTTGTGTTGATAGGTATAAATACATGCTGGGGCGCACCTTTTGGGTGTGCCATTATTGTTGTTGGAGTATTGTATGGAATTAGTTAGGATTAGATAATTTCTTTTGTTTTGAGGCATTGGTTGAAAATAGTGTTGGGTTAAAAATGTTGTTTTTGGAGTTAATGGTTAGGGTAGGGCAGGATTTCTGGATAAGAAAAGTGTGTGTAACTTGCTTTACACACAAATTTCTTAATTTCCGAGGAGGGGGAGTTGTAATGATCTGGGGCTCAGATCATTGGTTCTCCCTTCTCCCCTCTTTTCCCTCCCCTTCTCCCCTCCTTTCCTTCTCCCTCTCCCCTCCTTCCTTCTCCCCTCCCCTTGGCCGTCATTCGTCTCCTCTTCCCCCCCCCTGTCGCCCATTTGTCAGGGTCAAGAGGTTGACCTGAGGGTAGGGTGGTCGTGGATACCTTGGCTTCGCCCACTCAACTTCCCCACTCAGATATTTCCCTCTCTGTCCCTCTCAGCAGCGGCCTTCCCCATACGAGGCAGAGTCAAATGTCCCTACTCCCTATCTTAGAGGAGACAGGCTTGAACATAAATTATCAGTTTTGTAAACATTGCTCGCAGGTGCCTGGGCTCCATAGACGCGCCTTGTCCCCCTTCTCTGTAGCTGGGGAGAGCTGACTCAATCTTCAGAAATTCATGTAGCTTTCCACGACAGATCAGTGAAGGTGATTGGCCTGAGATAAGGGCCAAGTCCTTACTGGCCCTAGAGAGCCAGACCTCAGGCCTACGTGTTAAATGGTTGGCCAGTGCCAAAATAATGGGTGGAGCCCTGGGGCTGTATTAGATGGTGGGAGGAGCAATCCTTCCCAGCCATAAGTTGGAAAAACTAAATTTCATTAGTGTGTCTTGGGAGTGTATTAGGAACAGGGCCGCAAGCCCGTATCCTCGGGGCTGAGGGCAGCCATCAACATCGTGGCCGTAGTGCGGGTATTTAAGGTATAGTAGCACTTGAGTTCTTGTGTCCTCGGTAAATATCCATTGTGCCTCTAGGGAAATAGAATAGGTGATGTGTTCAAATTGTCTTAATTTACATGTTTCATAAAATAAATTGTATAGCTTGTCCAGTGGTATTCACTTAACTCCCCTTTGATATATTTTGCTACTTTGTCATTTTTAGGTGTTGTATTGGAAGCCCCATGTTCTCCTACTATTAATAGATACTAAAGTTGCCCTTGGATTCAAATAAGTAACGTAAATTACACAAACTAATTTTCCAAAATTTATTTCTGAAATTCATATTACCCGGAGTCCCATGATTACTGATTCCTTGCCTTCCTGGGGGATCGGTGATAGACACATTCAGGTATGGTTGGTCAGGAAGGTGGTGGCAGTGCAAATGTGTTTTGTTATATTTTTTAACTAATAACCCTTGTCCTTGGTGTATCTTCCTCATTTAATATTCATCTTACATACGGGGCAGTCCAGTGAGGGGTCATACTGGACTGTAACAGTGTTAAGCTGGGGTATTGAGTGAAGAGAGACAGAGAATTACAACAGAGAGCGTATATTACGATCACGAGAAATAACAAGATAACAGGATTAATACTGGGGAACATTGGGTTATTACAATAGAGGCCGCGGTTATTACGGCAGGGTAAGCGGTCATTACAATGCGGTCGTTACAACCTTCCCTACCCTTCACCACCTTCCCTACCCATCAACACCTTCCCTACCTATCAACACCTTCCCTACCCATCATCACCTTCTCTACCCTTCACCACCTTCCCCACTCTTCACCACCTTCCCTACCCTTCACCACCTTCCCTACCCATCAACACCTTCCCTACCTATCAACACCTTCCCTACCCATCATCACCTTCTCTACCCTTCATCACCTTCCCTACCCATCATCACCTTCTCTACCCTTCACCACCTTCCCTACCCTTCACCACCTTCCCAACCCTTCTTCACCTTCCCTACTCTTCACCACCTTCCCTACCCTCCACCACCTTCCCTACCCTTCACCACCTTCCCTACCCTTCACCACCTTCCCTACCCTTCACCACCTTCCCTACCCTTCACCACCTTCCCTACCCTTCAACACCTTCCCTACCCTCCACCACCTTCCCTTCCCTTCACCGCCTTCACTATCCTTCACCACCTTCCCCAATCTTCACCACCTTCCCTACCCTTCACCACCTACCCTACCCTTCACCACCTTCCCTACCCTTCACCGCCTTCACTATCCTTCACCACTTTCCCAATTCTTCACCACCATCCCTACCCTTCACCACCTTCCCTACAATTCACCACCTTCCCTACCCTTTACCACCTTCCCTACCCTTCAACACCTTCCCTATCCTTCAGCACCTTCCCTACCCTTCACCACCTTCCCTACCCTTCACCACCTTCCCTACCCTTCACCACCTTCCCTACCCTTCACCACCTACCCAACCCTTCACCACCTTCCCTACCCTTCACCACCTTCCCTACCCTTCACCACCTTCCCTACCCTTCACCACCTTCCCTACCCTTCACCACCTTCCCTACCCTTCACCACCTACCCAACCCTTCCCTACCCTTCACCACCTTCCCTACCCTTCAACACCTTCCCAACCCTTCACCACCTTCCCCACCCTTCACCACCTTCCCTACCCTTCACCACCTTCCCTACCCTTCACCACCTCCCCTACCCTTCACCACCTTCCCTACCCTTCAACACCTTCCCTATCCTTCAACACCTTCCCTACCCTTCAACACCTTCCTTACCCTTCAACACCTTCCCTACCCTTCACCACCTTCCCTACCCTTCACCACCTTCCCTACCCTTCATCACCTTCCCCACCATTCACCACCTTCCCTACCCTTCAACACCTTCCTTACCCTTCAACACCTTCCCTATCCTTCAGCACCTTCCCTACCCTTCACCACCTTCCCTACCCTTCACCCAACCCGTTCTCGTTATAGCACGTCACATTCTGACGTATACTTCTCCTAAGGACAAAAACTGATGTACAAGAAGATTGTTGCGGCTCGCGAAACTGAGGTGATGTCCCGTTTTCTGTTCTTGGTGATGTTTGGTGAGATGTGGATGTGAGTGTTGGCGGCAGGGTAGCAATGGCCTTATTCTGTATATTTATAGTGGGCCTTAAAGTGGGTGGGCCGACAAGCAGCTCCACATCTCACCAAACATCACCGGATAACGACCACCCTGGAAATTCAACTTGTTGGTGTTCTCATTGATAACAAGTCGATTTTTTTCCAGGACCACATTCAAAATATAACGAAAAAAGTTTCTAAAACAGTTGTCATTCTTTCTAAAATCAGATATTATGTACCTCGGCCTTGCTTGTAACGCTCTATTACTCTCTCATCTATCCTTATCTCAACTATGGTATATGTACTTGGGATTCTATTACCCAAAATTATCTTCGTCCTCTAATTACTCCATATAAATTAGCTATTAGAACAATAACAAACTCTGGCTCTAGACAGCACTCGGACATTTATTTAAATTTTTTAATTTGTTAGATATTATGTCACTGCACATCCTCTCATGTGTACTCTATATATATTAAACTCTTAACTGTAATACCAATCCTGACCTTAAACGTTTCCTAAAGGGTTGCAACAGAACTCTTGGGGGCACCACACTAGAAACAAATATCTATTTCATAATTGAAGATTGAGACTTAACTAAACTAGAAACGCTATGCAAATCAAGGGACCCAGAATGTGGAATGACCTTTCCAATCACGTCAAAGACTGTCCATCTCTCAACCAGTTTAAGAGAAGCACTAAGTACTACCTAATCGACTCCATGTAACATTCCTTACCTCCTAAATGTCAACCTATGTCTTCCTATTATCAAACATCATTAATGACTAACTTGTAAAACTGCCAATAACTGACATGTATAAATTTAAGAAAATTGTAGTCCGTCAGTATATTTACTCAAAATGACTATCGCTCGTCAGTTGCAATTGTTGTTGTTAATTCGACATGTAATTATGGTAATTCTTTCTTCTACTTCAGTTCACTTCATGCTTTTGATCTCATTTAGTCTTAAGTCTTAGTTTTTAAGTGTTTTTCCCACATCTTGTATGAAACGGTGTGCATATTAGTGGCAACCAGGCTGTGACTCATACGTCAGGCTGCGAGCAGCCGTGTCCAACAGCCTGGTTGATCAGTCCAGCAACCAGGAGGCCTGGTCGACGACCGGGCCTCGGGGACGCTAAGCCCCGGAAGCACCTCAAGGTAACCTTAAGGTATGTTACCAGACTAGTCCAAGAACTGAGATATGAGCTACGAGGAAAAGCTACAGGAGCTACACCTCACGTCCCTGGATGACGGAAAAGTAAGGGGAGACATGATCACGACTTACAAAATTTTCAGGAACTGACAGGGTGGGACAAGGTCCAACTAATTAGCACGTGTGGAACATGAACAAGGGGACACAGGTAGAAACTTAGTACCCAAATGAGCCACAGAGACATTAGAAATACTTTTTCAGTGTCAGAGTAGTTAACAGATGGAATGCATTAGACAGTGATGTGGAGGAGACTGACTCCATATACAGTTTCATATGTAGATTTGATAGAGCCGAAGAATCAAGAATCTGTACACCAGTAGATTGACACTTGAGAGGCGGGACCAAAGAACCGAAGCTCAACCCCCGCAAGCACAACTAGGGGAGACGAGACGGGAGGTGACGCATGCGCACTGGAGGCGCGGGGCCAAGCAGGGGTCCCACAGAGGGAGTGTCAGTAGAGGTGGTGTTCCCCCGGACCTCCCAGCCAGCGGGCGTGTGTACTCATACTTACACTAATATACTCTGGCCCTGTGTGTACATTCTCTACCATTTGATATTACACGTAATGGTAAATAAGGGTAATATTCCCTGGTGAAATAATAATAATAATAACTCCTTGTGATAAGTATACAAGGCCGAGTGTGAGTATACAAGGCCGTGTGATGGTGCAATCACTGGTGTGTGGAGCCTTGAGCCGTCATATCCTGGCTGGTCGCCGTAAACGTATCAACAAAACTATTGAACATTTTTACGAGTGAAAAATGTTGAGAACGGGCAGCAGATTTATTTATATAGGAGAAAGTACAATGGGTTGTGTCAGTGTAGAACTTTTAGTGATTATTTACTTTCTTTTGGTACTTTCTTGGTACTATTGTACCAAGTACAATTGGTACTTTCTTGGAGAGACACAAACACGTACAGTATGTTGATTCTCTGCTGTATGGTGGACTGGCAGGTGTGTGGACAGTGTTGTAGTGAAGTTATCAGTGAAGATAGTGTTAAGTGTAAAATTCCCTGCTGTATAGTGGACTGGCAGGTGTGTGGACAGTGTTGTAGTGAAGTTATCAGTGAAGATAGTGTTAAGTGTAAAATTCCCTGCTATATGGTGGACTGGCAGGTGTGTGGACAGTGTTGTAGTGAAGTTACGGAGGAAAATATTGTTAAGTGACTCACATATTTATATTTATCGTCATTGTTTAAGTTACTGGCAGTAAATTTATTCGAAATGGTTTTATAATTTACTAGTAGGGACACCCGGTGGAGCCCGGGTCTCTCTGTCTCTCTCTCTCACAATTAACTGTCTCTCCCTTCTCCCCGTTTCTCTTCCCCCCCCCTCTCTCTCTCTCTCTCTCTCTCTCTCTCTCTCTCTCTCTCTCTCTCTCTCTCTCTCTCTCTCTCTCTCTCTCTCTCTCTCTCTCTCTCTCTCTTCACACTCTCTCTCCTCTCTCTCTCTCTCTCTCTCTCTCTCTCTCTCTCTCTCTCTCTCTCTCTCTCTCTCTCTCTCTCTCTCTCTCTCTCTCTCTCTCTCTCTCTCTCTCTCTCTTCTCTCTCTCCTCTCTCTCTCTCTCTCCTCTCTCTCTCTCCTCTCTCTCTCTCTCTCTCCTCTCTCTCTCTCTCTCTCTCTCTCTCTCTCTCTCTCTCTCTCTCTCTCTCTCTCTCTCTCTCTCTCTCTCTCTCTCTCTCTCTCTCTCTCTCTCTCTCTCTCTCTTCCCTCTCTCTCTCTCTCTCTCCTCTCTCTCTCTCTCTTCCCTCTCTCTCTCTCTCTCTCTCTCTCTCTCTCTCTCTCTCTCTCTCTCTCTCTCTCTCTCTCTCTCTCTCTCTCTCTCTCTCTCTCTCTCTCTCTCTCTCTCTCTCTCTCTCTCTCTCTCTCTCTCTCTCCTCTCTCTCTCTCCTCTCTCTCTCTCCTCTCTCTCTCTCCTCTCTCTCTCTCTCTCCTCTCTCTCTCTCTCTCTCTCTCTCTCTCTCTCTCTCTCTCTCTCTTCCCTCTCTCTCTCTCTCCCCCTCCCCCTCCCTCTCCGTCTCCTCCCTCTCCCTCACTCTTCACATTTCTCCCTACCTGCCTCTGTCTCCATCTTCCTCTGTCTTTTGACAACTGTAAAAGTCACATGTTCTCGCAGCTGCGGGCTCGGGATGATGGGAAGAAAATATATGTTAATATTCCTGTGATCAGTCCGTAATAACTGCTTTCAAATTGTTGTTTACCAAGTATTTGTCCGGAGGCCGGAACCCTAATGTTGTGGGGCTGACTGTGTGACTGTGGCGGGCTGTTCTCTCCTGAACTGTGTTACTGGTTCACAAGGAACACTGTTGCTGGTTCACAAGGAACACTGTTGCTGGTTCACAAGGAACACTGTTGCTGGTTCACAAGGAACACTGTTGCTGGTTCACAAGGAACGCTGTTGCTGGTTCACAAGGAACACTGTTGCTGGTTCACAAGGAACACTGTTCATGGTTCACAAGGAACACTGTTGCTGGTTCACAAGGAACACTGTTGATGGTTCACAAGAAACACTGTTGCTGGTTCAAAAGGAACACTGTTGATGGTTTACAAGGAACACTCTTGCTGGTTCACAAGGAACACTCTTGCTGGTTCACAAGGAACACTGTTTTCTGGTTCACAAGGAACACTGTTGCTGGTTCACAAGGAACACTGGTGCTGGTTCACAAGGAACACTCTTGCTGGTTCACAAGGAACACTGTTGCTGGTTCACAAGGAACACTGGTGCTGGTTCACAAGGAACACTGTTGATGGTTCACAAGGAACACTGGTTGGTGGTTCACAAGGAACACTGTTGCTGGTTCACAAGGAACACTGTTGCTGGTTCACAAGGAACACTGTTGCTGGTTCACAAAGAACACTGTTGCTGGTTCACAATGAACACTGGTTGGTGGTTCACAAGGAACACTGTTGCTGGTTCACAAGGAACACTCTTGCTGGTTCACAAGGAACACTCTTGCTAGTTCACAAGGAACACTGTTGCTGGTTCACAAGGAACCCTGTTGCTGGTTCACATGGAACACTCTTGCTGGTTCACAAGGAAACACTGTGGCTGGTTCACAAGGAACACTGGTGCTGGTTCACAAGGAACACTGTTGCTGGTTCACAAGGAACACTGATGCTGATTCACACCGAACACTGTTGATGGTTCACAAGGAACACTGTTGCTGGTTCACAAGGAACACTGTTGCTGGTTCACAAGGAACACTGTTGCTGGTTCACAAGGAACACTCTTGCTGGTTCACAAGGAACACTGTTGCTGGTTCACAAGGAACACTGTTGCAGGTTCACAAGGAACACTGTTGCTGGTTCACAGGGAACACTGTTGCTGGTTCACAGGGAACACTGTTGCTGGTTCACAAGGAACACTGTTGCTCGTTCACAAGGAACACTGTTGCTGGTTCACAAAGAACACTCTTGCTGGTTCACAAGGAACACTGTTGCTGGTTCACAAGGAACACTGTTGCTGGTTCACAAGGAACACTCGTGCTGGTTCACAAGGAACACTGTTGCTGGTTCACAAGGAACACTGTTGATTGTTCATAAGGAACACTGTTGCTGGTTCACAAGGAACACTGTTGCTGGTTCACAAGGAACACTGTTGCTGGTTCACAAGGAACACTGTTGATGGTTCACAAGGAACACTGTTGCAGGTTCACAAGGAACACTGTTGCTGGTTCACAAGGAACACTGCTGGTGGTTCACAAGGAACAATGTTGCTGGTTCACAAGGAACACTATTGGTGGTTCACAAGGAACACTGTTACTGGTTCACAAGGAACACTGTTGGTGGTTCACAAGGAACACTCTTGCTAGTTCAGAAGGAAGACTGTTGCTAGTTCAGAAGGAAGACTGTTGCTAGTTCAGAAGGAAGACTGGTGCTAGTTCAGAAGGAAGACTGTTGCTAGTTCAGAAGGAAGATTGTTGCTGGTTCAGAAGGAAGACTGTTGCTAGTTCAGAAGGAAGACTGTTGCTAGTTCAGGAGGAAGACTGTTGCTAGTTCAGAAGGAAGACTGTTGCTAGTTCGGAAGGAAGACTGTTGCTAGTTCAGAAGGAAGACTGTTGCTAGTTCAGAAGGAAGACTGGTGCTAGTTCAGAAGGAAGACTGTTGCTAGTTCAGAAGGAAGACTGTTGCTAGTTCAGAAGGAAGACTGTTGCTAGTTCAGGAGGAAGACTGTTGCTAGTTCAGAAGGAAGACTGATGCTTGTTCAGAAGGAAGACTGTTGCTAGTTCAGGAGGAAGACTGGTGCTAGTTCAGAATGAAGACTGTTGCTAGTTCAGAAGGAAGACTGTTGCTAGTTCAGAAGGAAGACTGTTGCTAGTTCAGAAGGAAGGCTGTTGCTAGTTCAGAAGGAAGACTGTTGCTAGTTCAGAAGGAAGACTGTTGCTAGTTCAGGAGGAAGACTGGTGCTAGTTCAGAAGGAAGACTGTTGCTAGTTCAGAAGGAAGACTGTTGCTAGTTCAGAAGGAAGACTGTTGCTAGTTCAGGAGGAAGACTGTTGCTAGTTCAGAAGGAAGACTGGTGCTAGTTCAGAAGGAAGACTGTTGCTAGTTCAGAAGGAAGACTGTTGCTCGTTCAGAAGGAAGGCTATTGCTAGTTCAGAAGGAAGACTGTTGCTAGTTCAGAAGGAAGACTGTTGCTAGTTCAGAAGGAAGACAGGTTAGTCAAGTTACTTGAAAGACTGGAAGTTTCAGTTTAGTACATGTGACTCTTGGCGCCCCTTTATGTGCCTCTAGGCGGCCCTTTATGTACCTCTAGGCGGCCCTTTATGTGCCTCTAGGCGGCCTTTTATGTACCTCTAGGCGGCCCTTTATGTGCCTCTAGGCGGCCCTTTATGTGCCTCAAGGCGGCCCTTTATGTACCTCTTGGCGGCCCTTTATGCACCTCTAGGCGGCCCTTTATGTGCCTCTAGGCGGCCCTTTATGTGCCTCAAGGCGGCCCCTTTATGTACCTCTAGGCGGCCCTTTATGTACTTCTAGGCGGCCCCTCTATGTGCCTCTAGGCGGCCCTTTATGTCCCTCTAGACGACCCTTTATGCACCTCTAGGCGGCCTCTTTTTGCACCTCTTGGCGGCCCTTTATGTACCTCTAGGCGGCCCCTTTATGTACCT
This sequence comes from Procambarus clarkii, assembly GCF_040958095.1. NCBI lineage: Eukaryota > Metazoa > Arthropoda > Malacostraca > Decapoda > Cambaridae > Procambarus > Procambarus clarkii. The sequence continues at coordinate 37,691,151 of NC_091160.1, read as the reverse complement.
CTAGGCGGCCCTTCATGTGCCTCTAGGCGGCCCCTTTATGTACCTCTAGGCGGCCCTTTATGTGCCTCTAGGCGCCCCTTTATATGCCTCTAGGCGGCCCTTTATGTACCTCTAGGCGGCCCTTCATGTGCCACTAGGCGGCCCCTTTATGTACCTCTAGGCGGCCCTTCATGTGCCTCTAGGCGGCAACTTTATGTACCTCTAGGCGGCCCCTTTATGTACCTCTAGGCGGCCCTTCATGTGCCTCTAGGCGGCCCTTCATGAGCCTCTAGGCGGCCCCTTTATGTACCTCTAGGCGGCCCTTCATGTGCCTCTAGGCGGCCTTTCATGTGCCTCTAGGCGGCCCTTTATGTGCCTCTAGGCGGCCCCTTTATGTACCTCTAGGCGGTCCCTTTATGTACCTCAAGGCGGCCCCTTTATGTACCTCTAGGCGGCCCTTTTATGTGCCTCTAGGCGGCCCCTCTATGTACCTCTAGGCGGCCCTTCATGTGCCTCTAGGCGGCCTCTTTATGTACCTCTAGGCGGCCCTTCATGTGCCTCCAGGCGGTCCCTTTATGTACCTCTAGGCGGCCCCTTTATGTACATCATGGTGGCCCTTTATGTACCTCCAGGCGGCCCCTTTATGTACCTCTAGGCGGCCCTTTATGTACCTCTAGGCGACCCCTTTATGTAACTCTTGGCGGCCCCTTTATGTACCTCTAGGCGGCCCCTTTATGTACCTATAGGCGGCCCCTTTATGTACTACTAGGCGGCCCCTTTATGTACATCATGGTGGCCCTTTATGTACCTCTAGGCGACCCCTTTATGTATCACTAGGCGGCTCTTTATGTGCCTCTAGGCGGCCCTTTACGTGCCTTTAGGCGGCCCTTTATGTACCTTTAGGCGGCCCCTTTATGTACCTCTAGGTGGCCCCTTTATGTACCTCTAGGAGGCACCTTTGTATAGCTCTAGGCTACCCCTTTATGTACCTCTAGGTGGCCCCTTTATGTACCTCGAAGCGACACCTATATGTTCCTCTAGGCGAACCCTTTATGTACCTCTAGGCGGCCCTTTATGTGCCTCTAGGCGGCGCTTTATGTACCTCTAGGCGGCCCTTTATGTACCTCTTGGCGGCCCCTTTATGTACCTCTAGGCGGCCCTTTTATGTATCTCTAGGCGGCCCCTTTATGTATCTCTAGGCGGCCATTTTATGTATCTCTAGATGGCTGCTTTATTTGCCTCTACACGGCCATTTTATGTGCTTTCAGGCGGCCCCTTTATGGGCCGCTTGGCGGCCATTTTAGAGGTTTCTAGGCAACCATTTTATGTGCCTCTAGGTGGGTCTCTTATGGGCTTCTAGAGGGCCATTTTATGTCTTACAAGGCAGCCCTTTCATTGGCCTAAAGGCGGCCATTTTATGTTCCTCTAGGATGCTCTTTATGTGCCATCTTGACGGCCCCTTATGTGCCTCTAGGCGGCTCTTTATGTGCCTCTAGGCAGCTCCTTCATGTGCCTCTAGGTGGCCCTTTATGTACCTCTAGGCGACTCTTTATGTACCTCTAGGCGGCCCTTTATGTGCCTCTAAGCGGCCCTTTATGTGCCTCTTGGCGGACCTTTATACGACTCTAGGCGGCCCTTTATGTGCCTCTAGGCGGTCCTTTATGTACCTCTAGGCGGCCCTTTATACACCTCTAGGCGACCCTTTATGCACCTCTAGGCGGCCCCTTTATGTACCTCTAGGCGGCCCCTTTATGTACCTTTAGGCGGCCCTTTATGTGCCTCTAGGCGGCCCCTTTATGTGCCTCTAGGCGGCCCTTTATGTGCCTCTAGGCGGCTCTTTATGTACCTCTAGGCGGCCCTTTATGTACCTCTAGGCGGCCCTTTATGTGCCTCTAGGCGGCCCCTTTATGTACCTCTAGGCGGCCCTTTATGTACCTCTAGGCGGCCCTTTATGTGCCTCTAGGCGGCCTCTTTATGTACCTCTAGGCGGCCCTTTATGTACCTCTAGGCGGCCCTTTATGTACCTCTAGGCGGCCCTTTTATGTGCCTCTAGACGGCCAGTTTATTTGCCTCTAGACGGCCCTTTTTTGGGCCTCCTTGCGGCCATTTTATGTGCCTCTAGGCGGCCCCTTTATATACCTCCAGGCGACCCATTATGTTCCTCTAGGCGGCTCCTTTATGTGACTCATGGCCGCCCTTTTATGTTCCTCAAGGCGGCCCTTTATGCACCTCTAGGTGGCCTTTTTTAATGCCTCTAGGCGGCTCCTTTATGTGCCTCTTGGAGGCCTTTTATGCATCTCTAGGCTGCTCTTTTATGTACCTCTATGCGGACCCTTCTATGTACCTCTAGGCGGCCATTTTATGTGCCTCTAGACGGCCAGTTTATTTGCCTCTAGACGGCCCTTTTTTGGGCCTCCTTGCGGCCATTTTATGTGCTTTCAGGCGGTAATTTATGGGCCTCTAGGCGGCCATTTTATGTCCCTCTAGACTGTCCTTTTATGGGCTTCAAAGCGGCCATTTTGTGTCCTACATGGCGGCCTTTTTATGGGCCTACAGGCGGTCATTTTATGTGCCTCTAGGGGGCCCCTTTTTTGGGCCCTCTAGGCGGCCATTTTATGTGCCTCCAGGCGGCCCTTTATGTACCTCTAGGCGGCCCCGTTATGTACCTCCAGTCGACCCATTATGTACCTCTAGGTGACCCTTTATGTGCCTCTAGGGGGGCCCCTTTACGTGCCTATATTCGGCTCTTTATGTGCCTCTAGGCGGCCCTTTATGTGCCTCTAGGCGGCCCTTTATGTGCCTCTTGACGGCACTTTATGTACCTCTAGGCGGCCCTTTATGTGCCTCTAGGCTGCTCCTTTATGTACCTCTAATCGGCCCTTTATGTACATCTAGGCGTCCCTTTATGTACCTCTAAGCGGCCCTTTATGTACCTCTAAGCGGCCCCTTTATGCCCTCTAGGCGGCCATTTTATTTTTCCTCTAGGCGCTCCGTTTATGGGCTTCTAGAGGGCCATTTTATGTTCTACAAGGCAGCTCTTTTATGGGCCTAAATGCGGCCATTTTATGTGCCTATAGCTGGTCATTTTTTGGGCCTCTAGGCAGCCATTTTATGTGCCTTTAGGCAGCCCTTTATGTGTCTCTTGGCGGCCCCTTTATGTACCTCTTGACGGCCATTTATGTGCCTCTAGGCGGCTCATTTATTTGCCTCTAGTCGGCCTTTTATGCACCTCTAGGCTGCCCTTTTATGCACCTCTAGGCGGCCCCTTTACGTGCCTCTAGTCATCCCCTTTATATGCCTCTACGCGGCTCCTATATTTGCCTCTAGGCGGCCTCTTTATGCGCCTTAAGGCGGCCTTTTTATGCGCCTTTAATCGGCCCCTTTATGTGTCTCTAGTCATCCCCTTTATTTGCCTCTATACGGTTCCTATATACGTCTCTATGCGGCCCATTTATGTTGCTCTAGGCAGCCTCTTTATGCACCTTTAGGTGGCCCCTTTATGCGGCTCTCTGCGGCCCTTTTATGCACCTGTAGGTGGCCCCTTTATGTGCCACTAGGCGGCCCCTTTATGTGCCACTAGGCGTCACCTTTATGTGCCTCTAGGCGGCCCTTTATATGCCTCTATGTGGCCTCTTAATGTACCTCTAGGCGACCGCTTTTTATGCCTCTAGGCGGCCCCTTTATGTACCTCTAGGCGGCCCTTTATGTACTTCTAGGCGGCGCCTTTATGTACCTCTTGGAGGCCTTTTTATGTGCCTCTAGGCGGCCATTTTATGTGCCTTTAAGCGGCCCCTTTATGTACCTCTAGATGGCCCTTTATGTGCCCCTAGGCGGCCCCTTTATGTGCCTCTAGGCTGCCCCTTTATGTGCCTCTAGGCGGCCCTTTATGTACCTCTAGGCGGCCCCTTCATGTACCCCTAGGTGGCCACTTTGTGCGCCTCTATGTGGCCTCTTTATGTGCCTCTAGGTGGCCTTTTTATGTGCCTCGAGGCGGCCCCTTTATGTACCTTTTGGCGGCCTCTTTATGTGCCTCTAGGCGGCCATTTTATGTGCCTTTAAGCGGCCCCTTTATGTACCACTAGACGGCTCTTTATGTGCCTCTAGGCGGCCCCTTTAAGTACTTCTAGGCGACCTCTATATGTGCCTCTAGGCGGCCCCTAATTAAAACAAGATGTTAGTGTTAAACATTGGACCAGAAATACATTTTTGAGATCACTAAAACAAATAAAATTCCAAAATCTGCCTCCTGCATTTTGTTTTATTTTATAACTTAAAACTTGTCAATATTTTGACCTAACTCCTGTGATCATTGTGGTGTTGGCTTCTGGTTTAGGTAGAGTAATGGTGCTCATTTATTTAGAGAGATTAAGGAAGCTATATTTACACATTCTTCGAAAAGTATAGATAACAGGATTGATGTTGTCAAAAGGATGAAAAGTTATATCAAAGGTAATAATAATAAGTTGTTAAATATATCAACACAAAGAGAACAAGAAATTATATACATATGTATCAATGGAACTTAATGTCTGTCTATGCGAGCTAGAAGACCCTACTCAGGGAGCTAGCCTCACCTAATTTCTAACAGTAATTCCTGCTGGGTATGTGCCCAACAGGGAATGGCATATATGTAGGGAGTACAACTTTAAAGAGTACCAAAGCTACTCCCTACCACGAACTTTGCTATATCATGTTAATTAGGCTTTGAATTATTTATTTATTTTCTTGCAAGGGTTCCCAGCTGAGCTTCTGTGTAGATCGCCCTCTCCCCCTCCGCTCTCTTGTGGACAATATTCACAGTATAATGTTAACAACTTACATGGAGTTTACTACAAGTAAACTTCCGTCCCCTGAGAGTCTCTTATAAGAGCAATGATGGAGGGCCGCGTAGAGGCTCATCATATAAAATGGCCGCCTAGAGGCACATAAAATGACCGCCTAGAGGCACATAAAATGGCCGCCTAGAGGCACATAAAATGGCCACCCAAAGGCGCAAAAAGAGGCCACCTAGAGGAACATAAAGAGGCCGCCTAGAGGCACATAAAGGGGCACCAAGAGGCACATAAAGAGGCAGCCTAGAGGCACATAAAGAGGCCGCTAAGAAGTCCATAAAATGGCAGCCTAGAGGCACATAAAAGGCCGCCAAGAGGCACATAAAGGGGCCGCCTAGAGGTACATAAAGGGCCGCCTAGAGGCACATAAAGGGGCCGCCTCGAGGCACATAAAGGGCCGCCTAGAGGCACATAAAGGGGCCGCCTAGAGGCACATTAAGGGCCACCTAGAGGCACATAAATGGGCCGCCTCGAGGCACATAAAGGGCCGCCTAGAGGCACATAAAGGGCCGCCTCGAGGCACATAAAGGGCCGCCTAGAGGCACATAAAGGGCCGCCTCGAGGCACATAAAGAGGCCGCCAAGAGGCACATAAAGGGCCGCCTAGAGGCACATAAAGAAGCCACCTAGAGGTACATAAAGGGGCCGCCTAGAGGCACATAAAGGAGCAGCCTAGAGGCACATAAAGGGGCAGCCTAGAGGCACATAAAGGGGCAGCCTAGAGGCACCTAAAGGGCCGCCTCGAGGCACATAAAGGGCCGCCTCGAGGCACATAAAGGGCCGCCTAGATGCACATAAAGGGCCACCTAGAGGCACATAAAGAAGCCGCCTAGAGGCACATAAAGGGCCGCCTAGAGGCACATAAAGGGCCGCCTAGAGGCACATAAAGGAGCAGCCTAGAGGCACATAAAGGGGCAGCCTAGAGGCACATAAAGAGGCCGCCTAGAGGCACTTAAAGGGGCAGCCTAGAGGCACATAAAGAGGCCGCCTCGAGGCCCATAAAGAGATCACCTAGAGGTACAAAAAGGGGCCGCCATGAGGCAAAATAGAGGCAACTTAGAAACAGATAAAGGAGCCGCCTCGAGGTCCATAAAAGGCCGCCTAGAGGCTAATAAAGGGGCCGCCTAGAGGCACATAAAGAGGCTGCTTAGAGGCACATAAAGGGGCCACCTAGAGGCTCATAAAGGGGCAGCCTAGAGGCACAATAGGCCAGTGTTGAATGCCAGTGTTGGCACTATTCTCCTCCCGCCCCATATTGCGACCGGTGTTCGGAATCTGCAGGACTATCACGATGATATTCGGCATATCCTTGAGGTCCAAGGCCATTCTGTCCTCCAGGAAGACTCGTTTACTCGTCCCTCTCGTGGTCATCGCTGTCAACCCGTTCGGGTTGTGAAGATTACCTTTGATGGTTGGACCCTTCCACCCTCTGTCATTCTTGCTGGTGCCAGGTGCTCTGTTCTGGAGTACATTCCTTTTCCTAGTCTCTGTAACAAGTGCTGGAGGTTTGGGCATGGTGCCCTCCGCTGCTCTGGGACTGTCTCTCTCTGTCCTTTGTGTGGGGGCAAAGTTCACTCTAAGTCGGAGTGCACTTCTCCCCAGGCTCGTTGCCTCAACTGCAGTGAGGCCCATCCTACCTTCTCCCGTGCGTGTATCCATTACAAGCTTGAGGCAGCCGTCCTCAACTTGAAGCACCGGGAGCGTTTGTCTTTTCCTGACGCGAGGTGCCAGGTTTGCCTGCTCCCGCCTTATGCTAACGTCTCTTATGCTCACGTGTTGCGCTCCTCGTCCTTCCCTCCTTCCTCAGATTTACAACCGTTTCCGGGCCTTGGACCCTGATACGTCCACTGCCCCCTCCTCTGTTCCTTTGAGTTCTGTCCCGAAGGGTCCCCCTCCTGGTCCTCTGTCTGGGGTTCCCCTTCTTTCTACCCGGTCTGTCATGTCTCCTGTGTTTTCTTCCTCGTCTCCCTCCGATCCTCCTTCCCATCCTTCTCCTCCGTCTATTGACTCTCCCTGCCACCAGTCAGTGCGGGCTGATGTCCATCGCTCTCCTAATGGCCGTCGTGTGTGCTCTCGTTCAGCTTCTCCTGTTGAGACGCTGGAATCCGTTGTCCAGTACGTAGTTGCTGGGACACCGGTCTCTTTAAGTCAGAAGTGTAAGCCTGGCTCCTCTCCTTCCTCCTCCCCGTCGGGTAAGAAGGCTTCGCTTTCTTCCTCGGCCCCTACTTCTGATTCTATCATTCCTTCCCTTCCCATTTCGGTGGTTGCCCCCCCTGTTCCTGCTATGGAGGTTTCTTTGACCCCCGCTTCCCTCTCGGTTGCTGCCCTTGCTGAAGTGCGCTCCCCTCTTTCTCCTCCCCCTCTTCCTGCTGCTGTCCTTGACTGCTCCTCTCGGTTGTCTCTTTCTCTTCCTCCGGACCCCGCCCGTCCGCCTCTGGTCTGTTCTCCCGCTTCCTTCCCTCTGTCTTTGCTCAGTTTACCCATGCCCCCCTAACCCTGACTTTGCTGACCCTGATCTTCTTTAACGTGCTCTGTTGCTCTTTCGCCTTTGTTTCTTCATTGTTCTCTGTTGTTGTCCTTTCTCTTCTCGTCGATGTCTATTCTTCAATGGAACGTTCGCGATTATTACGCCAATTTCCTTGAACTCCAACTTCTGATTTCGCGGTTTTCGCCCCTTTGTGTCTGTCTCCAGGAGCCGATGCTTGGTGCTCGTCCTGGTCGCTTTCGTGGCTATTCCTTTCTCTCTCCCCCCCCCAGCTGTTGCTTGGGCTCCTAACTATTCTACTCTCTTGATTCGCTCTGATTTTCCCTTTGTCCCCTTACTTTTTCCTTCGTCTCTCCATTGTTCTGCTCCCCATATCTTTGTGGGGAAATGGTACACTGTTTGTTCCATTTATCTCCCCTCCGAGTGTCCCGCTTTCTCTTCCTGATCTGAAACACATACTGGACTCCTTGCCGAAGCTTGTGCTTCTGCTGGGTGATTTCAATTGTCGTCATTCCCTTTGGGGTGATGTTCTGACGAACACCCGAGGCCGCCTTTTTGAGCCGTTTATCCTCTGTTCTTCCCTGTCTCTTCTGAATTCTCGTGAACCCGCGCATTTGAACTCTCAGACTCGTACCCTTTCCTGTCTTGATCTTTCTCTTTGCTCGTCTTCTCTTTACTTGGATTTCACGTGGCAGATTCTTGATGACCTCCATGGCAGTGACCATTTCCCCATCCTTGTTACTTTTTTTTCTTTTCACCCTCCCCTCTCCTTCCCTAGGTGGCAGTTTGCTAAAGCGGACTGGAACCTATTTACCCTCAGTGCTGATCTCTCTGACCTCTCCCTTCTGCCTCTCCCTCGCTCTCTCCTCTTTTTTCATGACACTGTCTTCGAAGCTGCCCTCTGCTCTATTCCTCGCTCTTCCTCTCAGGGTCCACGGAAGGGCGTGCCCTGGTGAAATGCAGACTCTGCTTGGGCTATCCACTGTAAGCATGCAGCCTGGAAGAGACACCGCTGTCGGTAGACGGCCAATTTTTTTCTTTTCTTTTGGAAGGCAAGTGCGGTGGCCCGTAGGGCCATCCGTATGGCTAAACGTGAATGTTGGGCATCTTATGTCTCCACCATTACGTCCGAAACCTCCTCTGCCACAGATCTGGAAGCGTATCCGCAAGATAGCGGGTAAGTTCGTTCCTGATGTTTCACCGGTCCTTCACCTCCGTGGTACTCTTGTGGCGGACCCGTTGCAGGTCGCTACCGAACTGGGTTTCCTTTTCTTCTGTTAGCTCTGGTCTTCATCTTCCCCATTCTTTCCTTCTTCGTAAACCTGTCCTTGAGTCTCGTCTTTTAGATTTCTGCACTCGTCTTCAGCTTCCCTATAATGATCCCTTCTCTCTTAACTTCGTTCTGCCCTGGCCCTCTGCGGTTCTACAGCGGCGGGCTCCGATGGCATTCATTGAGATGCTTTGCCATCTCCCTCTGTGCACATCTCAGTATTTACTGAGTCTGTATAATCGGATCTGGGAGTCGTCGTCAGTCCCTGAGGACTGGCGGCTCGATGCCGTTGTCCTCCCTGTTCGCAAACCAGGGTCTCTGGGAACATCCCCTAAGGACTTTCACCTTATTGCCCCTCACACGATGTGTCTACAAACTCTTTGAACGTATGGTTAACGTTCGTCTGATGTGTTTCTGGAACACCATCACCTCCTCTCCTCTTCTCAATTTGGTTTCCGCTAGTGCCGCAGCACGACAGATGTCCTGGTGAACTTGGAGGTCAATATTCGTACTGCTTTTGCTGCGAAGACCTCCGTTGTTGCCGTCCTTTTTTACCTGGAAAAGGCTTACGACACTACTTGGCGATATCATATTCTATCCCAGCTTCATTCTTTTGGCCTTCGTGGTCATCTCCCTCTCTTTCTCTGCAGCTTCCTCTCTCGTTGTTCCTTTCGGGTGCGCCTTGGTACCGCTCTCTCTGCTTCTTTTCAGCTATACGAAGGTATGCCCCAGGGTAGTGTTCTGAGCACTACTCTTTTTCTGGTTGCCCTCAATGGTCTTCTTTCCTCACTTCCTTCAGGTGTCTTCTCCTCTTTCTATGTCGATGATCTTACCCTTTGCTGTCAGGATGATGATTCGCCTCTCCTTCAGCGCCGGCTTCAACTTGCGATTGATGCCGTGTCGTCTTGGGCCACCGATCATGGCTTCAAGTTCTCTACTTCTAAGACGTGTGCCATGACCTTTACTCGGAAACGGGTCGTTCTTCGTCCCTCTTTGTCACTTTATGGTCATCCCCTTGAGTACAAAGATCCCACAAAGCTTTTGGGGTTATTCTTTGACACTCGTTTGTCTTGGTCGCCCTATATCTCTTACCTCCATGTTGAGTGTTCTAAGGCCCTCACCCTCCTTCAGGTATAGTCCCATACATCTTGGGGGGCAGATTGGCGCACTCTCCTTGCTTTCCATTCCTCTCTCGTCCTGTCTAAGCTCGATTATGGTTGCCCTGCTTACTCGTCTGCTTCTCCTTCTACTCTTCGCCGTCTTGATGCTTTGCACCATACTGGGTTGCGCCTCAGTTCTGGTGCCTTTCGTTCGACTCCCGTCCTTAGCTTGTATGTTGACACTGGCTTCCTGTCTCTCCAGGACCGCCGTGATCGCTACTGTCTTCGCTATCTTGCGCGGTCCTTGCAACATCCTTCCTCTAGCCTCTGTCGTGCTTTAACCTTTACCCCTCCTACGGTTCCTGTTCCTCTTCACCACTTCCTCTCCCTCTTTCTGTCCGGTTATCTCGCTTACAGGATTCTCTTTCCATTCGTATTTCTATTATTTCTCCTAGTGTTCTTCCTTCTTTGCCCCCGTGGAGTGTCCCCCTTCCGCAGTTTTGTACTTCCTTGACCCACATCCCTAAAGCTTTTAACCCTCCTACGGTTCTAAGACGCCTTTTCCTTGAGCACTTTTCTTCTCACTCCCACTCCGTTTCCGTCTTTACCGATGGGTCTAAGACTGCGGACGGTGTTCGCTACTCTGTTGTTTTTCCTGATCACACTTATATGTGTCGCTTACCTCCGGAGACTAACATCTTCACAGCAGAGCGTTATGCTATTCTCTATGCTCGTCGTCTCCTGCTCTCTCGTTGTCAATCTTCCTTGTAGTTGTTGTTGACTCTCGTAGTGCCCTCATGGCTCTCGGGTCCTTTAATCCGGTTCATCCAGTGGTTGTCGAGATCCAGCATTGGCTGTTTCTTGTTCACAGTAAATTTAAGTCGGTTGAGTTTTGTTGGGTTCCCAGCCATATTGGTGTCTCTTTAAATGAGCATGCGGATGCTGCCGCCAGGGAAGCTGTCCACTCTTGTCCCATCTCTTGTAAAGGGGTTCCTTATTCCGACTTTTACCCGGTTATACATTCCTCCATCCCTACTCGTTGGCAGGATTGTTGGTCGTCTGTTAAGGGTAACAAACTACGTTCTCTTAAAAGTTGTGTGTCCTCGTGGCCGTCCTCCTACCATCGTAACTGGCGATGAGAAACGGCCCTGGCGAGGTTGCGTATTGGCCATACTCGCTTAACTCATGGTCACTTGATGGAGCGCCGCCCTGCTCCTTATTGTTCCAATTGCATTGTCCCTCTTACAATCGTGCATATCCTTGTTGAATGTCTTCACTTCCGGGACGAGCGTGTGTCTTGTTTTCTGACCGTCCCCCGTGGTCGCTTGTCTCTTGATAGTATTCTTGGTGACTCGGATACTTTTGATATCATTCGCCTTATGCGTTTTTGTTCTCGTATTGGCATCCTTGGTGATATTTAGCGCCCTCTGATTATCCCGCACATTTGATGGTGCTACACAGCCTTCCCGGTTTGGTGCCTTCCTTTTGATAATTACTTACTTCTCTCCCTCCCGCCTTCCTTCTATATCTTCCCCCATCCCCCTCACCCCCCCCCACATCACCTCTCCCTCTCACCCCCTTCTCCGCGCATCTCACCCCTTGCACAACTCTACCTAAACCTTTCCTCCCCCCAGATCCATGCTCAACTCTGCCCTTGCAAGAATTTTAAATGTTGCAATTACCAATAATCTTACCGTATTTTTGTGTTTTCACTATGTTCACAGCATATTCTCTGTTCAACTGTTTACACATTCTCTTTCATGTTCTCTGCAAGTTCAATTCATTGCATAGTCTTACATGTTTTACAAAATGTTCATGCATTTTGTTCATACATGTTTCTTACATGTTCAGTTTCTTACATGTTTCTTACATGTTCATTTTCTTACATGTTTCTTACATGTTCATTTTCTTACATGTTTCTTACATGTTCATTTTCTTACATGTTTCTTACATGTTCATGTTCTTACATGTTTCTTACATGTTCATGTTCTTACATGTTTCTTACATGTTCATGTTCTTACATGTTTCTTACATGTTCATTTTCTTACATGTTTCTTACATGTTCATTTTCTTACATGTTCATTTTCTTACATGTTTCTTACATGTTCATTTTCTTACATGTTTCTTACATGTTCATTTTCTTACATGTTTCTTACATGTTCATGTTCTTACATGTTTCTTTCATGTTCATGTTCTTACATGTTTCTTACAAAATGTTAGGTCACTTGGTAAACATTTTGTTGATATAAATGCACTACTCACAGCACTAGGTACTAATATATCATTCATCATTTTAACAGAAACTTGGCTAAGTAAAGACTATACCCAACTCTACAACTTAGCTGGTTATAAAGCCATTCATAACTGCAGGCCTAATAAAAAAGGAGGTGGCACAGCAATATATTACAAAGATACCTTCATCTGCAATAGTGTCATCAGTGATTGAGATGACTATTGTGAATATACCTTTGCCAAGTTCTCCAGTAAATCCCTTAAATCCTCTCTGACTATCGGTGCCATCTATAGATTTCCTAATACCAACATTGCTTCATTCTCAGACAACGTAAGGAATCTTATCATAAATAACAATCTCAACAAAAATTACATCATTCTGGGAGGTGATTTCAACATTGACCTGGGTCTTCGAAACAACCCTCAAGTTGACTATTCACGTAACAGCATGCACTCCTGTATGCTAATCCCCACAATCACCAAGCCCACCCGAGTCACTCAAACATCTACCACTACTCTGGATCACTTATGTACTAATATAACAGCTCCCCTTACATCTGGGGTAATCTATGACAGAACAACTGACCACTATCCTACCTTCCTCATAGTAAACATGGACACAACACCACCAGAAAGCAAGAAACTCTCATTCAGGCTACACAGTGAATCAGCTTTAGGCAATCTTTCTAATGCACTTCACAATATTAACTGGGAATCTGAATTCAATAATACACAGGATATAAACTCATTAACTAACCTCTTTCTCTCCAAAACTCTAAGCCTCTACAACACTCACTGTCCCCTCCTTACCAAACAAGTAACTGATAAAAGAAAAAATAACCCGTGGCTCACAAGTGGCATAATCAAATCAATCAACAATAAACATGAATATGAAAAGAAATTTAGGTTTGGGCTAGTTACAAAGGAAGTAGTTAAGAGGTACTCATCAGTGCTTACCAGTATCATAAGAAAAGCTAAACTTTCATATTATGAGACTAGATTCAAAGAAGCAAAAGGCAACATGAAAAGCACATGGAAAACCATCTCTAATATCCTAGGAACTAAACAACACTCCCACAACCAGATAACACTCTCTAAGGATGGCCTTACACCGTCATCTGATTTAGAAACGGCGAATGAATTTAATAGCTTCTTTTCATCGGTTGGTGCTAACCTTGCCAGTAAAATCCCACAGACTCAGACACATATCAACACATATCTCTCAAGCAGCTATCCAAACTCTCTTCTCCTCTCACCAGTCAGCCCGACAGATGTTGTGTCCATCATACACTCACTAAAAACCAAAGCTGGAAATAAATCAGGTTGTATCTGCACAAAGTGTAGTGGTGCAACGCCAGTGTTCACCCTACCTGCCCTCCCACACCTGGCCAGTGTTCACCCTACCTGCCCTCCCACACCTGGCCAGGTTCACCCTACCTGCCCTCCCACACCTGGCCAGTGTTCACCCTACCTGCCCTCCCACACCTGGCCAGTGTTCACCCTACCTGCCCTCCCACACCTGGCCAGTGTTCACCCTACCTGCCCTCCCACACCTGGCCAGTGTTCACCCTACCTACCCTCCCACACCTGGCCAGTGTTCACCCTACCTGCCCTCCCACACCTGGCCAGTGTTCACCCTACCTGCCCTCCCACACCTGGCCAGTGTTCACCCTACCTGCCCTCCCACACCTGGCCAGTGTTCACCCTACCTGCCCTCCCACACCTGGCCAGTGTTCACCCTACCTGCCCTCCCACACCTGGCCAGTGTTCACCCTACCTGCCCTCCCACACCTCGCCAGGTTCACCCTACCTGCCCTCCCACACCTGGCCAGTGTTCACCCTACCTGCCCTCCCACACCTCGCCAGGTTCACCCTACCTGCCCTCCCACACCTGGCCAGTGTTCACCCTACCTTCCCTCCCACACCTGGCCAGTGTTCACCCTACCTGCCCTCCCACACCTGGCCAGTGTTCACCCTACCTGCCCTCCCACACCTGGCCAGTGTTCACCCTACCTGCCCTCCCACACCTGGCCAGTGTTCACCCTACCTGCCCTCCCACACCTGGCCAGTGTTCACCCTACCTGCCCTTCCACACCTCGCCAGGTTCACCCTACCTGCCCTCCCACACCTGGCCAGTGTTCACCCTACCTTCCCTCCCACACCTGGCCAGTGTTCACCCTACCTGCCCTCCCACACCTCGCCAGTGTTCACCCTACCTGCCCTCCCACACCTGGCCAGTGTTCACCCTACCTGCCCTCCCACACCTGGCCAGTGTTCACCCTACCTGCCCTCCCACACCTGGCCAGTGTTCACCCTACCTGCCCTCCCACACCTGGCCAGTGTTCACCCTACCTGCCCTCCCACACCTGGCCAGTGTTCACCCTACCTGCCCTCCCACACCTGGCCAGTGTTCACCCTACCTGCCCTCCCACACCTGGCCAGTGTTCACCCTACCTGCCCTCCCACACCTCGCCAGTGTTCACCCTACCTGCCCTCCCACACCTGGCCAGTGTTCACCCTACCTGTCCTCCTACACCTGGCCAGTGTTCACCCTACCTGTCCTCCCACACCTGGCCAGGTTCACCCTACTTGCCCTCCCACACCTCGCCAGGTTCACCCTACCTGTCCTCCCACACCTGGCCAGTGTTCACCCTACCTGCCCTCCCACACCTGGCCAGTGTTCACCCTACCTGCCCTCCCACACCTGACCAGTGTTCACCCTACCTGCCCTCCCACACCTGGCCAGTGTTCACCCTACCTGCCCTCCTACACCTCGCCAGGTTCACCCTACCTGCCCTCCCACACCTGGACAGTGTTCACCCTACTTGCCCTCCCACACCTCGCCAGGTTCACCCTACCTGCCCTCCCACACCTGGCCAGTGTTCACCCTACCTGCCCTCCCACACCTGGCCAGTGTTCACCTTACCTGCCCTCCCACACCTGGCCAGGTTCACCCTACCTGCCCTCCTCCGGCTCGTCAGCGTTAACCCTACCTGCCCTCCTCCGGCTCGTCAGCGTTAACCCTTACCTTTTCCCGGTTAACCCGGTTTCTTACCTCTTTCCATTTTCTCCCCCATCATCCCACCCCCATTGGTCCCCCACTTGGTTCCTACCCTCATTCCCCTCGTCACCTCTTCTGTCAAAAAATTACTTTCCACTGAAAACTCTACGTGGAGCACACCAAATATTTCGCAATTGACCCAATAGAAATCGTACGTGGTTTCTTGGAGTATTTAACTTAGGCCAACCCCCGACCTGCCTATGTCCGTCCCGTACCTCAGACCATTTCCCCTGCAAGGTTGGGTGCGGCTGGCGCCAAGCATCTGGCCGCCAACATTGGATACACAGACAAACAGACAGTCTCTCTTAAATATGTTGTTGGGATAGTTTTAATCGGGTTTGTGACCTGTGATTGTGGTTTCTGGCTCTAGAGTTTCTTCAAAATCAAATCTAAATGAAGGTTGGATATGAAAATATTTATTTGTTTTATACAGAATTATTTTTTGTGAAATAATTCCCATTCCAAAACTATTTGTTTATGGTAAATTGTGGGTATAAGTTTGTGATCTTGGAAGGTGTCAGCAGTGTCCAGGAGTGAATTTGTTGGTTATACTTAATTCTGAATTCCAGGAAAGATTGTCTGAACCGTTATGTGCTGCACTTCTGTTAGATATTCTGTATATTCGACTAAGAAAATATATAATAAAGTATCAACATCATACTGTTGGCTTCATGGTATTGTCAAAGACACAGATGTCAATTTTGTACATAATTGGCTAATACGGCTCCAGAAGTGAACAATCTCTGCACAATGCAGTTTCCATATGAGAAAATAAGCCCTGTTCACGCACCATAACCCAAAAGTCAACACGACATTGATTACTTGACTTATATTAAAATATAGACAAGTTTTATGTTATAAAACAAAACGGGAAGATGAGGAATAACCCAAAAATAAATTTATTATTAGTTTTCAGTCACAAAATTTATTTATTTCACTATTTAACAAATACAACTTGTGTTGATAAAGTAAATTTTGTATGTTTTGTATTTCCAGGTGACGAAAACCCGACGAAGTTTTAAAGACAGATGGAAATCGTAGAAAGTCTTTAATAATAGAAAAACTAAGACATAAATAACTTCGTATTATTTATTAATAATCAATGACCTAAAAACAAAATTAAATAAAATAACCAATAAAACTGGGAAGCAATAATGCTCACATCCAACAAGGATAAAGTCACGACTAAGTTATTGTCTGGCCTGGAATGTGATTAAATGTGTATTGTAATATAAACAAGTGGAGAAGAATTTTTGGGAAATAATTAAGGTGTGGAGATTTTAAATAAATATCTCGCTCATATATGAATAGTGTAACAAAGCCTGACACAATTCTTGTCAATAAATTATGTTGTCCACTGTGAACCCACATGGTTAATGTTTTAGTAAAAGAAACTTACCGTTGGCTTCTGACTGCTGGTGTTAAACTTGACCAACGTAGTGTGAAGAGTGAACCATAAAGCTCAATATGTCCTCCACAATGCCAGTAGATTTTAACAGACTGCGGTATGAACTAGCTGTGACTAAGGCAGGACGAGACTCGCTAGCAAGTGTGTTTATGTGGTCGTACCGGGGCACCTTCCCAGTAGTGACTTACCTCACTCAGGACTTGGGGTACACCAATGCTCAGTACAGGCGTGTCTTCGATGATCACCAGAGGGATAAACTCGAAGCTTCCTCTGACGCGGCAACTTTTGACATCACCCTGTTGTATAAACTCCTGCAACGTGTGTGTGGTCTGGCTGTGAAGAATGACCCCACGTGGACCACTCCAGGGCCTCAGGGACCATCACTTGAACACCTCATTTACAAGCTGAAGGAACATCGAAACACGTTGGCCCATAATAACGTGAGAATAACGGAGCAAGACCTGAAGAATAAGCTGACGGATCTCACTGACTTAATGACAAATATGTTGATTAAGGCTGGCAACAAGTGGAGGACAGACCGCCAGGATGTGGACCAGGCGAGCAGAGTTGCCACAGAGTATTTTGATGGACTGCGAGCAAAGATCAGAGAGCCGCTGGATCCCTCAGAGGTGGACTATTTAGCTCAGCTCCACCAAGATATTAAGGTGTTCAGAAGACGCATCACAGAAGAGGTTAAGCAGATGAGCAAGCAGGAGCTAACGGACGGGTATAAACTGCTGTACCAGATTGTTCCCGCACCCTGGCTCCTCCTCAGCATTAACCACAACCCAAGTCGTGCTTTTACACGACTACGACTCCTTGAAGATCCCGTCATAGGGGCAAGACCCTCCCACGCTGCCAAGGGTCAGGATATAAACTATGAAGACATCTTGAGCATGAGACGAGAGGACGGAAGAGTCCCTCAGTGTGTCATTCTGACGGGGGAAGGTGGTATGGGCAAGACAACTTTACTCAAGCTCATCCTCGAGAAGTGGGTAGAGGACCCTGCTGCCATACGTAACCTGGGCACTGTGGACCTCGTTTTCTATGTACAGTGCAGGGACTCACATCTTAATACCTTCGATGATCTCCTCCGCCAGTTGCTGCCTCAAACACTTCGTGATTCTGGTGCCGACTTCCAGCTGTTTAAGGAGATAATCTTGAGCTTAAATATATTAGTCCTGATTGACGGCTACGACGAGGTCAACGACCACTCAGGAAGGCTGGTGGAGAAGCTGTTGGACCTGCCTGGCAAGGATGTGAGGTTGGTGATAACCACACGGCAGGGGTGGGACCAACACCTGTCACAGCTCGTCCCACACACCAGACCTCGCTGCAACATCCTCGTCTTGGGCATCACTCCAGAACGTCGCGTGGAGTTCGCCGAGAGAACCATCAAGGTGCTGATGGATGAAGAGAGCCAACGGAGTGTCATCATAGGGAGGTTTACCCAGCAGCTGGAGCAGATGAGTCAGTTCCTGGGTGAGTACCTCAACACTCCACTCACCTTGACCTTGTTGGCGCTGCTGTGTGTCGAGGCTCCAGAAGAATTTAACAACCTCACCACAAACACTCAAGTCTACGAGAAGATTCATGACTTCATAACCAACAAATTAGTGTCCAGACTCACAGACAAACATGTGGTTGACCCCAAAGGAAAATGTGACCAGTTTCTGTTGTTCTTTGAAGAGATTAGTTTAAGAGGGATCCAGAGGCAGGAGTACGACCTTTGGCCGGAGACGGAAGCGGAGATTAGGGAGAAGTGTGACACTCTGGGACTGCCGCAGGAGGAGGTCTTGTCCAACTATTTCACAAGAACCAGCTACCGTCGGGGCCTCAGTGTGGTGTGGGTGTTTGGCTATTTTCACGCCAGGTACCAGGAGTATTGTGCCAGCAGGAGGCTGGTCGCTCTCTTGTTGAAGGCTGAGCAAGACCGAGGTGATCCATCATCACACCGTGTGTCAGGGGAAAGGTCTATAATCATTGACCTCTTGGTGGATGTTGTACGTAAGGAAAAACGCTCCTTGGGAGAGTTTAGGGAGCGCCCCAGATGGGAGAACATTTTAGTCAGCACTACCGGGGTGCTGTGTGCCCGGGGAGTAGAGCACAGGTTCATTACTCACATAATTGACCTGTGCAAGATGGTTACACCTGAGACTGACAAGCTGTTGAAGCATGTAGCAGAGTCCCGCGGGAGTGAGCACGTCATCCAAGCCGTGTGTGAGAAGCTGCGAATAGAACAAAAGTGGAGAATAGAGAGTGTTGACTCGTGTGTTGTCCTGCCGCTTGTTCTTAAGAAGGTGACTCCTAAGAACATTTACCTAATCATATACGATCCATCCCAACTAAAGCAGCGCCTGTCTACACTGTCAGTGCTGGCAAAAATGAAGGTAACCATATCCTTAGATCTTGGCGATAGTTTATACAGCAAAGACAGATATAGTGTTATATCGAAACAATGTTTGGAGAGGCTGACAGCCCCCGGCAGTAAGTGTACCTTTGAGCGGTTTAGTGGTGACTTGTCTGAGGCAGCCATACCCCTCCTGCCTCACACCCTCGAGAGCCTCACCCTGTGCCTCACACCACACCATCTACCCGTCCTCATCCGTCACCTGCCTCGCCTTCCTCACCTGCAGTATCTTGGTAAATACTCATATTTTCCACCATAATTTTTAGGGTTATTTATTAATACCAAAATTACGCAAAGGGCTTCATTCGTCATGTTTAATATAGTAATTCAGATTTACATTGTTTACATATATGTTTACAACCTTATGGACGAAAGACTCCTTATATTGTTTACAAATATAGTCACCTTAAGAGCGACAAACACCTTACATTGTTTACAAATATAGTCACCTTAAGGGTGACAAACACCTTACATTGTTTACAAATATAGTCACCTTAAGGGTGACAAACCTTCTACTTTGATTACAAATATAGACTTATTAAGGGCGACTACTCCATGAATAATAAATTTTCGAAACATTCCGCTGCTGTATATATTCTTGTGCATAAATAATTTCATGAAGTATTTAGCGACGCCATACTTTTGGTTCAGATGACTTACCACTTTGACTTTGACTCGTGGTACAGATCTCCTTTCACTGTGACCTAATTCCTGTTCAGGATGACCTTTCACTGTGACCTAATTCCTGTTCAGGACGACCTTTCACTGTGACCTAATTCCTGTTTAAGATGACCTTTCACTGTGACCTAATTCCTGTTCAAGATGACCTTTCACTGTGACCTAATTCCTGTTTAAGATGACCTTTCACTGTGACCTAATTCCTGTTCAAGATGACCTTTCACTGTGACCTAATTCCTGTTCAAGATGACCTTTCACTGTGACCTAATTCCTGTTCAAGATGACCTTTCACTGTGACCTAATTCCTGTTCAGGATGACCTTGCACTGTGACCTAATTCCTGTTCAAGATGACCTTTCACTGTGACCTAATTCCTGCTCAAGATGACCTTTCACACTGACCTAATTCCTATTTAAGATGACCTTTCACACTGACCTAATTCCTGTCCAAGATGACCTTTCACTGTGACCTTGATCCCTTGGTTAATTAGACCCTTGGTTAATTAACTTTGATCCTTAATTCAGGTGACCCATCTATCCCTGTGACCTTGATACTTGGTCCAGATGACCTTTCACTGTGACCTTGATACTTGGTCCAGATAACCTTTCACTGTGACCTTGACTTAGTTTATATGACCTAATGCGACCTTGACCATTGATAAAGATGACCTTGACCATGACACAGATGACCTTGACCATTGACACAGATGACCTTGACCATTGATACAGATGACCTTGACCATTGACACAGATGACCTTGACCATTGATACAGATGACCTTGACAATTGATACAGGTAACCTTGACTGTGACCTTGACAATTGATACATATAACCTTGACCATTGAAACAGATGACCTTGACAATTGATACAGATAACCTTGACTGTGACCTTGACAATTGATACAGATAACCTTGACTGTGACCTTGACCAGTGATACAGATAACCTTGACTGTGACCTTGACAATTGATACAGATAACCTTGACTGTGACCTTGACCATTGATACAGATGACCTTGGCCGTGGCTTTTAAAAGCTATTAATACATAGTTTAGATGCTATTAATACTGTCCAAAATACGGACTTGTCATCAGGTAATAAACTCGGCAGTAAGATGAGTGGATGGCTCAGTATGTCTTCTTGTTATATCTTAGAACATACCAGTAACGACAGTGACTGTATCTCAGTGTATGTCTTCAGACATTACCCTGGACGCCACGGGCTACGTGGATCCGGACACCCTGGACGTCAGGGGCTACGTGAACCCGGACACCCTGGACGCCACGGGCTACGTGGACCCGGACACCCTGGACACTCTGCCGTACCAGGGAAGGGAGCTCCGCCTGACCATCAGGTGGGACCTCACTGATGACGACCCCGCCATAGACTGGTGCTGCCACCTGGCGGCTCAGCTGTGTCCTCCCTCAAGAGGAGGGTATAGTCGCCTGAATTTCCTTGACACGCGTCTCACCAGTACGTATTGACTACATTTTAACACGTGAATATCTGTAACTCAGTTCTTTAATTCACAGTGCTTCCAGTGGTTTCAAAAATATTTTTACATTAAAAGTCATGAATTGGAGAACTTATAAGGCTTCTTGAGTAACTTTGAGCACCGTTTAGCGACCAAGAATATTCATTAAGCAAGCTTCACTACTTATAAGATAACACTGATCAATATTTAGCCCAACATTGCCTTGCTTAATACAAGCTAGATTTACTTGATATAAGTTTTCTTTGGCATGAGTGTGTGACATAGACAGGTGTGGGTGGGGAGAGTAGCCAGGTGTGGGCTTTAGTGTTCCCTCTCATCTACAGGTGTGGGTCGGGAGAGTAGCCAGGTGTGGGCTTCAGTGTTCCTTCCCATCTGCAGGTGTTGGGAGGGAGAGTAGCAGGTGTGGGCATCAGTGTCCCCTCTCATGTGCAAGTGTGGGGTGGAGAGTTACCAGGTGTGGGCTTCCGTGTTCCCTCTCATCTACAGGTGTGTAGATGAGAGGGAGAGTAGCCAGGTGTGACAACGTTTGTTTTCATGTATTAGCTACGTTATTGTGTGGTTGTAAATAAGTTGCCACAACTTACTGCACAACTTTGGCTAAACAATTTTGAGACCGTGTCGCAACCTTAAATGTTGCATAAAAATCGTTTTCCTGATTGATGGAATATATATAAAAAATGAAGAAATATATTAAAAATATATTTCTACATATACTAGAAATAAAATTGAAGCATAATAAAAGGTAGGTTAAAAATATTTTATTCATTACTTTCACTTAATGGAGAATCCATGGTAGTGGTGGTGGAATTGTTGCTGGGTTGTGGTTGGTAAGAGTGGTGATAGGTTGTGATTGGTGGCAGTGGTGGGTGATGTTTATTGTTCGTGGTAGTGGTTGGTTCTAGTGGTGGTTAATAGTTGTGGTTGGTGGTGGTGGTGGTTGATTGCTGTGGTTGGTAATTGTGGTGGCTGATGGTTGTGATTAGTGGTAGTGGTGGTTAATGTTAATGGTGGTTGAGGTTGTGGTGGTTTATGGTATCTGGCTCTGCTCCACTACCCTCCTCCACATCTGCACCACTACCCTCCTCCTCCTCTGCACCACTACCCTCCTCCTCCTCTGCACCACTACCCTCCTCCTCCTCTGCTCCACTACCCTCCTCCACCTCTGCACCACTACCCTCCTCCTCTGCACCACTACCCTCCTCCACCTCTGCACCACTACCCTCCTCCTCCTCTGCACCACTACCCTCCTAATCTGCACCATACCCTCCTCCTCTGCACCACTAACCTCCTCCTCCTCTGCACCACTACCCTCCTCCTCCTCTGCACCACTACCCTCCTCCTCCTCTGCACCACTACCCTCCTCCTCCGCAGCACCACTACCCACCTCCTCTGAACCACTACCCTCCTCCTCTGCTCCACTACCCTCCATCTCCTCTGCACAACTACCCTCCTCCTTTGCACCACTACTCTTCTCCTCCTCTGCTCCACTACCCTCCTCCACCTCTGCACCTCTACCTTCCACCTCCTCTGCACCACTACCCTCCTCCTCCTCTGCTCCACTACCCACCTCCACCTCTGCACCACTACCCTCCTCCACCTCTGCACCACTACCCTCCTCCTCCTCTGCACCACTACCCTCCTAATCTGCACCATACCCTCCTCCTCTGCACCACTAACCTCCTGCTCCTCTGCACCACTACCCTCCTCCTC